>NC_143035.1:15355000-15457500 GCF_057628025.1 Oncorhynchus mykiss
GAGAGTACACAGCGGCAGAACACCTGACCACTGTGACTGACCCAAACTTAAGGAAAGCTTTGACTAAGTACAGACTCAGTGAGCATAGCCTTACTATTGAGAAAGGCCACTGTAGGCAGACATGGCTCTCAAGAGAAGACAGGCTATGTGCACACTTCCCACAAAATGAGGTGGAAGCTGAGCTGCACTTCCTAACCACCTGCCCAACGTATGACCATATTAGAGACACATATTTCCCTCAGATTACGCAGATCCACAAAGAATTTGAAAACAAACCCGATTTTGATAAACTCCCATATCTACTGGGTGAAATTCCACAGTGTACCATCACAGCAGCAATATTTGTGACCTTTTGCCACAAGAAAAGGGCAACCAGTGAAGAACAAAAACCATTGTAAATACAACCCATATGTATTTATTTTCCCTTTTGTACTTTAACCATTTGCACATCGTTACAACACTGTATATATATACACACACATAATGAGATTTGTAATGTCTTTATTATTTTGGAACTTCTGTGAGTTATGTTTACTGTTCATTTTTGTTATTTATTTCACTTTGTATATTATCTACTTCACTTGTTTTGGCAATGTTAACATGTTTCCCATGCCAATAAAGCCCCCTTAAAAAAAGAGTGAGCGAGAATTCTGCCATTAGGTGAAGGTAAGGACCAAGGTTAAAGAGTACACGGCGAACATTTCCGGATTTTATAAACAGAGCCCCAAAATAAACTTCACATACTGACCCGGCAATATTTATGTAGCCTGTCCTGAAATTCCAAAAGTGTCTTTAAAAGGACTGGGGAGTCAGGAAAAGTGCTTTATATGGAAGGCTGCCTCTGTAAACACACATCTAGTATTTAGCACTGTTTGTCTCATTCATGTCTTTGCCGCAAAAGTTATGTCAAACACAATACTCACCTCATTTCTCCCAGCCATTTTTTCCCCCTCATACCTACGCAATAAAGTAATCGCCATTCCAAAAACGGATTTCCAGAACTCCTCAGCAAGGTCACTGTCTGGTTACAATGAATAATCTTCAAATAAATCCCAACGTTTTTATCTGAAGGCCTCGAGTTAAAAAACAATACTTGTAGCACAACAAATCTATATATCAACTAAGCTAGCGAGGCAGACATGAACGCAAAACGTAATTCAAGTACTTTTTGGACAAACAAAAGCATATAGTTTAAACATGGCAATGTGTTTTTTTAATAAATAAGTTATACTTAACAACCAATAGTCCAAGCACAGTACATTGCTCCTATTCTCCTACCAAAGGGGTTCCCTGTTTAGAAGGCTTTGTAGTGGGTCCACATGTGGCACACAACAACCGACACGGTTTAGACTGAAGAAATGAATCATCTGCCACAACCTGGATCAGTTCACCAACACGACGACAACAAAGACCCCAAACCCTGGGAGAGACGGCATGACAGAAAAGCTGACTAATCTCCATTCAAAACAGTGGAAATCATGGATGGCTACAATAGAGATTGATTTACCAAAACGTCTGTTCAAATCAATAGGCCTACAATAGGCCACCTTTCAATTGTTCTTCATGAGGTTTATATGGACTAACTCTTCACCATCATTGATTTCTCCATGTATATGTTATTCATTGTGAAATGTAATTATGGCCCAAGACAGAGAGAGAGAAAAAGACTACTGTAGGATTTTAGAAATATTCTAACTACTCCCTAAGACACATTGCCCATCAACTAGATTCAGCCGTGGGCTGACGCTTTCTTGAGGGGAAGTTCCACGGGGACAGAACATAATTAGAAATCATTTATTGACTGAAAAATTGACTGCCAGAAACCAGACAGACATAATATTTGACTGAAACAATCATTTTAAACCTTGCTTACATTTGTATATACGACCACGTCTCTCTCTACTGCGTTGGAATTCTTTGGCGCAGATTTCCAAAACTAAAATCACATGGAGCTGATTTGCTGGTGTTTTTAGTCTTTCATGTCTGACAATTCAACTGCGGGCAAAATTTGGCCCTTGGGCCGCCATTTGAAGCACACTGCACTAAGACTTCCTAGCAGTTCAACTAAGTATTATGTTCTAATGTTCTCCACTAGAGGTTTCTATTTCTATTTCACTAGAGGTTTCTATTGAGTAAGTCAGAATATACTTGGGTCTAATGAATTCTACTCATAGGCTGCAAATGAAGGCTGACCTATCCTGCAATCTAGCATAGTCTCACAGTGAATCTGGTGCATAACAGCTTGTGTTGACTTCAAATACCACTTCTATTCTACGATATCACTGCACTGAGATATTACATAGCCTAAGACACTTCAGGAAAGCAGACAAGTGTGGTAGCAAGGCAGAGGTCCTGGGTGAGTGAGTTGAGAGAGCGAGACAGAGGGAGCTGAAGAGGAGAAGCTACAAATAGCCTTATGCAGCCGGGTCTGGCAGGGCACCATTGTATTGGATGTGTGTGTGTGTGGGGGGGGGGGGGGGTCCGGTCGTGTGTGTGACACCCTCGCTGCTCCCCCCATCTTTACAGGAAGAGGGGCTGCAGCGAGGCACGTTCCCCCTTGCAGGTCATTGTTACCAGAAGAGGACAGGGAATTGGGGGAAACAACTGGGGTTCCTTGAGATGTTTTCATGACGGCAGCAGAGGAAAAAACACATCAACATGGTGATGGATGGACAGGGTCTGCTAGGGTTCTGTCCCTCAACTCAACAAAGACCACAAGGTTGTGTACGGCCATCTCCATGATGTTGTTATTACATTGTACATGCGGAAACACACAAACATCCTACAGTTGTCCCCCCCTTAGTACAATACAGTAGTGTTAACCCTTTTTATAGGACAGAAGAATGGGTTCATTTGACCAATTGTATGAAATAGCATTAGTGGTAAGTATGGAGCTATTAACTGAGCCATGACATGGTCAGACATGGCAAAGAGCTCCAATCTTCTCGTTTTTTCCTGTGGCGCACGTGAGGTTCTGTGTTTGTCTTGAGCTTTGTGTTTCGGGAATGGACAGGGGGGGGGGATCTTTTCCCTCCAGGGGTTTTCTCTGAAAACAGTGCCAGTCACGTCTGGCCTCTACGGACGGTAAATCACGCTCTTTGCCAGAGCAATTCTGCGAGCCGAGGTAGTAGCCTCCTCTGGAAATGCAATATGCCACATCCCCGGGACCACCCAGGAGGCTCTCAGCGTCTCGCACACACACACACACACACACACACACAACTGACCACCACAGAAACACCCCAACATCCTGGTTTCCTGACACTGTTTTCCCAGTTAGGGGGATTGGGTTGCAGGGTTAAGGCTGTATGGGCCATGAGGAATTTCACAACAAGTAAATGGTATGGGTTTTACTTTAAAGAAGGTTTTTCTCAATGGGACCCACAAGCCAAAGTACAAGCCCACTTCCTTAGGTCAGGAGTCTCAGAGGGTTGGTGAGGTGAGCCACTCTGTCTCGTAGGCCTCGCAGTAATCCAGCTCTAAATAAACCACAACATGGAGTGGGGTAGGCAACAACACATCTGCCACGCTGATCCTCAACACTGAGGCCCCTCAGAAGCACGTGCTTAGTCCCCTCCTGTACTCCCTGCTCACCCACGACTGCGTGGCAAACACAACTCCAACACCATCATTACGTTTTCTGACGACACAACAGTGGTAGTAGGCGTGATCACCGACAACGATAAGATCTGGCAGTGTGGTGCCAGGACAGCAACCTATATCTCAATGTGAGCAAGACAAATGAGCTGATCGTGGACTACAGGAAAAGGAAGGCTGAACAGGTCCCCATTAACATTGTCAGGGCTGAAGTGGATCGGGTCGAGCGTTTCAAGTTCCTTGGTGTCCACATCACCTACAAACTATCATGGTCCAAACACACCAAGACAATTGTTAAGAGGGCACAACAACACCTTTCCCCCCCTCAAGAGACTGAAAAGATTTGGCATGGGTCCCCAAATCCTCAAAAAGTTCTACAGCTGCACCATCGAGAGCATCCTGACCGGTTGCATCACCGCCTGGCATGGAAACTGCTCGGCATCTGACCGTAAGGCGCTATAGAGGGTAGTGCGTGCGGCCCAGTACATCACTGGGGCCAAGCTTCTTGCCATCCAGGATCTTTATACTAGGCGGTGTCAGAGGAAGGTCAGCAATCGATACCAGAGCGGCAAGCGGTACTGGAGCGCCAAGTCTAGGACCAAAAGGCTCCTTAAAAGCTTCTACCCCCAAGCCATGAGACTGCTGAACAAGTAATCAACAGCCTACCTGAACTAAATGTCCACCCAAACTATTTACATTGACCCCCCCCCCTTCCATTTGTTTTTTCAATGCTGCTACGCGCTGCCTATTATCTATGCAGTCACTTTACTCATGCCTACATGTACAAATTACCTTCTGCATTGTTGGTTAAGGGCTTGTAAGTGAGCATTTCACGTGAAGGTCTACACCTGTTCGGCGCAGTCCAGGGCGTGGGGCCGGTTGGTTGGCCCCTAGGACCAGCAGCTGGCCTGAGTGGCCCTCCTGGAGGAAGAGACAAACCAGGCAGTTAGGAATGTTACAGTGGTATGAGAATGTGCACTCAACTTTCAGTCAACTTCCCTGGTAAAACAAGCATTTAATCACTAAATGAGGGGTGTGAATGTAAGAGAGCAATTGGAACAGTAGGATGAAGCAAGTATGCTTTTAAGGTAGTATGACTATGCTTCAATTTGAGCATGTAGGTGTAATAAATTATTCATCAATAATCTTAGTCCTAACCAATGACCCCGACACTAAAAGCTCAAACATAAAGGACATTTCCAGACCATAACTATGTCTGAAGGCTTAATAAATTACTGGTTTACATCTTCTGAAACTATCAGGCATCATCTGGCAATACAATTTTAATACTCTAACAGAGCTCCTTGTACTATGTTCTAAAATGGGTGGTCCAGCTGAAAAATAAAGCTATTTCCACCTCCCCCTATACCACAGGCCCAGCAGATGGACCAAAACACAAATAAACTACAGTGAGAGTGGAGAGACAAGAATTCTGGGAGCAGGAAGTGCTTATGCCACATTCCACAGCAGCAGGCCCTTGGTGGTTGGTGACCTTGGATTATACAACAAGCCTTAGCATCGGTATGGAAAACAGATAGCAGGAGGGAGAGCAGCTGCTTCAGTGCACCATCTGCACCAAGGAGCTGGGCTGGGGAGATGAAGATATACTTGGCCATAACGTGATGCCAATTTGGCACGTCATGGCGACCATCGGTGATGGGTTTCCCAGGCTCCCTGTGTTCTCTAAAGGGGCAGAGGGCGGCTGTCGAGCCATCTCTGATCGTGGGCCTGCGGTCTCTTTTTCTCATTAGACTGATTCGCTGACAGAACAAAAATCAAGATTCAGCAGACACTCAGCAGACAGAGGGAGAATGTCTGAAGGATGTCCAGGAGAGGGGGATATTTTGGATGTCCGTCTGCATTTCTAAGGTTGACATGTATTTTTTCTCTCAATATTTACCTTTGAGAGGCTCCTGTGAATATCTGCCTCCATCTGACCTCTGTTTCACCATAAAATCTGTAAAGACAGAATAAACATAGGTCACTTGATATGGATGTACAAGCACCACTAACCCTCAATACATGATCTTGTACTTGGTACCCAACCACATTTCATTAGGTAGCAATAATATGACCATACTTGCTAATGATTTATGGACGGTTGATTACGGTCATATGTGCCCCGACCTCATTGGATATGGCTCATCCAATCATAGTCTTTCCTGATCCAGGGGGGCCATAAAGGAGAACCCCCCCTAGGAGGTGTGATTCCTGTATGCAAAAATAACCTAATCAACATCACATAAGCACAAAAATTGAATCAAATGCATAAAATTAGAGTTCAGTTTTCGTGAATTTGAGATATAGCATATTGTTTTTGATGAAGAATTTTCCAATTCAAAGGAAAGTCATATATTTGTGTACCGTAATTGGAGAAGTCTCTCTCGGGATCATACTGTATATGACTTTAGACCTCAGGGCTGCCGTATCCTCCTCTTGAGCCTCTTTGTGCCTGTCTCTGAACTTCACCTTATTCTCCACCTCTAGACTGAGAATGCCCTGCTCAGACTCAGTGGGAGTCTGGGGGTTGCAGGGACACAGGGCATACAGGCGGGCCTGCATGGGGTACTGGATGCAGGACCAGGCTGCGCCGGATCCCTGGCCTGCACCTAAGGTCCATGGAGGTGGAGCCCAGGGTGGAGGTGGAGCCCAGGGCGGAGGTGGAGCTGGAGCCCAGGGCGGAGGTGGAGCCCAGGACGGAGGTGGAGCCCAGGACGGAGGTGGAGCCCAGGGCTGAGCTCGTCAGAGGCCTCCTCTGTATCAGGCTCCAGTCCCGGGGTAGGCAGGGGTCTCTCCAGGGAGTGGCCGTCGACCCCCGTCACCCGCAGACTACACGCTCCGCCAAAATACATCAGGGAGAGTAAGTTTCCAGAGAGTGGGATCTTTCCATCTGAAATATGAGTGTATGTAATGTAATGCAAAGTGTTACATTGAAAAGTGTTACATTACATATTTGGTGCGGCTGGTAGCCTAGTGGTTAGATCGTTGGGCCAGTAACCAAAAGGTTGCTGGATCAAATCCCAGAGCTGACAAGGTAAAAATATGTCGTTCTGCTCCTAAACTTGGCAGTTAACCCATTGTTCCCCGGTAGGACGTCATTGTAAATAAGAATTTGTTCTTAACTGACTTGCCTAGTTAAATTGAAAAAATAATAACATATATCCCCTGTTATGTAGTCCCACAAAAAATAAACTGTCTAACCCGGAGAAAGAAGTTATGGAATTCTTCCAAATGGAGCGCATCATCCTTCTGTCTGCATTTTTAAATAAAAAGCAAAAGAGTGCATTTACCATTCATCATGCAATTAACCTAACTGTGATGGCATTTCTGAGTCATCACTCAATTGACTGTCAAACTGTTGTTGCAGGTGTATCACCAGCAGATGGCGACCTTTATCTATAAGTATAAAACATTTTATGGCGTATGGCTATACAAGTATAGTGAGGTTAGTCTTGAGGCTTCCAATGCTTCAGTTCGGCTGGCACCTAGCCAAACTCGGCTAAACTCCAAAAGAGTGTTCCTCAAATACTCCCTTAAAATACTTTCACTTGAAAAATCAGCAATAGTACTGTTTGTCCATCTTAAGATGCCGTAGCCAGTGTATGGGGCAGAATGAAAGAGTTGTACCTTGTCAGCTGGGGGATTCCATTTTGCAACCTACTGGCCCAATGCTCTAACCACTAGGCTACCTGCCACCCCACGTTATCTTTGTTGCCTATCTGATTAATGCCCTCCTTGCCTAGTCCGTCAGTTTTGGTGGGTGGCCCTCTCTTGGTAGGTTTGTGACATCTTTTTCGGGCGGCACATAGCCTAGCGGTTAAAAGAGCGTTGGCCCAGTAACCGGAATCACCGAGCAGATTAAAAATATTTTGGTGTGCCATTGAGCATGGCACTTACCCCGATTTACTCCTGTTAGTCGCTCTGGATAACTGCGTCTACTAAATGACGATAATGTATGGTACATGAAATTTACATTGTATTGAGCCATATTATTTAAGAGCATCATAACTAGCGTTAACTAGCTACTTTTCTCAACTGAGCCAATACCTGTAAATGAGTTGTTGTTGCGATTGCTGCCTCGTGCCCGAGCTTTGCAAACTATTTAAATCACTAGAGCCATCTCTCAGTTCCCTTGAGTTGTCACCATCATTGACTCTCCTAACTTTGCTTTTGTTTTTCTTTCTTTGTCTTTAATTTATCAACAGTGTGCATGTGAAGCAGAAGTTTTAACACCAGCATGGGTGAATCAATTTAGATAAACGTCTTGGTTGAAGTTCAGTCCCGCTTCTTTTACCGTAAATGCCGTAGTAATTCTGCTTTGAAACTCTGTTTTTCTATTTTGGTGCGAAAACGGATGATGCGTCAGAATATATATATATATATATATATATATATTTTTTTTTTTTTTTTTTTTTTTTTTTTTGAACATAATATAGCTTTGTATGATATTATTTTACTTGCTAGCAACTTACAAAAACGCAACATAATGTTGTACTTCATAAATGTGAAGTATATAACGGTATTTATGCAACTTCAGCGTTTACTTAATGTATTTATGTAACCCGCAAGTAACATTTCAGGGACGCTTTTCTATGAAAATATATTTAAAGGCTTTTATAACATGTTAACTCTTACTTGCAAACTACAACATATAGTAAGAAATGCGCTTTCAATTAAAACGCTTAGCCTTACGGATACTATAGGGTCATCGAGGGCTGGTTGAGAATTCACATGCTCAGCAAGCCGGTTACAACTACAGAACGAGCAGGGGATGAATGTAAATGTTTTGTCTGGGAAGGTGCACAGATTCGGCAGATATCAGTGAATGAGTATTTAGTAATTTACTACGAGGTATGTAGACCTGGGTGTCAAACACACACTGAGTGTACATAACATTAAGAACACCTGGTCAGTTTGTCATGGAAAGAGGTGTTCTTAATGTTTCAATGCTCAGCACACGCACTGTCGTGGATGCAAGGTCCGATCACTTCTGACACCAGTGTAATGAAACAGCAGGGAGCAGGTCTCGAACCTTCGAGCTTTGAGCCCGCGGTCCGGCGCGTTACACTATATATTTGTTTTTATTCAAACCATCCGCTATATATTGGGTGGCATGAAAATATAGATCTTTGGCCACGCTCACCAGTGGTGGAAAACGAATATATACTGAACAAAAATATAAATGCAACGATTTTACAGTTTATATAATGAAATCAGTCAATTGAAACAAATGTATTAGGCCCTAATCTACGGATTCCACCTGACTGGGCATGGGTGGCGTTTTTTACATATGCACCAAAATCGTATTTCTCAGAAATTTTGTGCACACATTTGTTGACATCCCTGTAAGTGAGCCTTTCTCCTTTGCCAAAATAATCAGCAAAGGACTAAATCTGTTGCTAGATAATTTAATGCTAATTTCTCCACCATAAACCGCATCCAACGTCGTTTTAGAGAATTTGGCATACGTCCAACTGGCCTCAACTTGTTGCTGATGTCAACGTTGTGAACAGATTGCACAATGGTGCTGGTGGGGTTATGGTATGGGCAGGCATAAGCGACGGACATTGAACATAATTGATGGCATTTGGAATGAACAGAGATACATTGACAAGATACTGAGGCCCATTGTGTGGCCTATTATTTTTAAGGTATCTGTGACCAACGGGATACCTTAAGAATATCTGTATTCCCAGTCATGTGAAATCTACAGATTGGGGTCTAATTAATTTATTTAAATTGACGATACATATGTAATTTCCTTATATGATCTGTAACTCATTAAAATCTTTGAAATTGTTGCATGTTGCGTTTATATTTTTGTTCAGCATACATCTACTCAGATACTGAATGATGAATCTACTCAATCATGTTCCTTTGACTGTGTGATGTTTTGTTTGTTTTTCAGACTCTTTGGCTCAGTGGAGGACAGAGGGCCGGGTGGCAGTATGGCTTCATGTGCCTATCTCTTTCAGCCGTTGTGCCGCAGCTGCCTCTGCTCATGGCTTCACCTACCACCACGCCAAACAGGACCGCTCAATTCTGTCTCTGTGGCTGGGGGATGGGCAGCGCAGGCTGCCTGGGTTTGCTACTCATCAGATTGGAGTGGCAGGTAGTATAGTCCTTGTGTAACCTGACCTATATCACAGGTTTATACTGCTCAGGATCAGATCTGCTTCAGGTATCGTAAAGCCATTGCACACACGCTTGTGCAGAAATATTTATGGGGCAAATATCAGTTATTTCAAATGTAGTTTGTGTTTGACATGCAAACAAATATACTTGGGCTGTGTGGGAGTGGAAAACAATGTTCAGGGAAGGGAACAGCACTTTGGATGGCAGTTTTTTATTTTTTTTATAAACACCAACACAATCATCCACCAGGTGGCATGCTGTTTCCTTTATACCTCTCCCAAAGTGGATGCAAGCATGTCAGAACATGTCTGTGGAAAGAGGATGGCATGTTGCCAACAGTAACTTGCGGGACCCCACCATCGTGACTTTAAGTGTTTTTAGGACTGAAATGTGTTGGAGTACACACCAACACAACACACTGGGTAATTTGTGTTATTAAATCATTTAATTTACATCATATCATCATCCAATGAGTTTTAGTGTCAAACCGAGCAACCAGCTCCTTTCCCTGAAGATATTTTGGGGTCAAAAATGAATTGGTGAGTGTACCAATAACCTTGCCACTTAGCGTTAGGTCCAAAATTATTGCCACTGTTGATAAATATGACAAATAATGAGCTATATTGTATGTGAAAAAAAATGTGTGACGAATATATTATGTTATACAAATACATTTGCTCAGAGGAAGAGATTTTGTTTAATAAGTAATATACTTTTTTTTTTTTAGATAGGGGTCAAAATTATTTCCACGTCTGTTTTCAATACCTTTCAAAATCTCACCTTGCGAGGATAATGGCCTTTTTCTAAAACATTTTATGAGAATGGAGAACACACTGGGAGGTTTCTTAGACCACTCCTCCATACAGAATCTTTTCAGAACCTTGATATCCTTTGTCTGCGCTAATGGACTGCCCTCTTCAATTCAAGCCACAGGTTTTCAATGGGGTATCAAGTACAGACTTGATTTTGTGGTCATTTAACCGTTGTGAATGACAGGCACATCGATCTGCAGGTTAAACATGGTGAGATTAAAGACTCCTAAATTGATAGTGCAGTTTGTTTAGGCGATTGTACAGCTAACTAGCTGCTTTACATGCTAATATTGTCTTTGGTATTATTGTAACCAGCTACGTTTGCTAGCTAGCCAGCCAATAAAGAGCTGCAACAAATTCCCACATTTTTTTCCCCCCACGTTGCTGCCAACCTTATTATAATACCAAAATGAAACATTTGTTCACAAAAAAATATTATTCTCAGCAGCCAACTATGCCACAGCAGCCAACAGTTTTAAATGAAGGGAAGTCCCTTCGTTGATTACTTGGTTTGGTGCGTCATTCCCGAGCTTACGAACAGACGCAGTCACTGCCTTTTGGAGGAAAATGTTCTCCCCCTCCACAGCTAACCTAATGATAGCTTCTCAGTCCGGTACCCGGGCAATCTCCTGTGATGTGCCCGGTGCCGGCCGGGGATGACATCAATTTCCACACAGAAGGCCAAGTCAGGGATTAGATGACCCATCCCTCGTCACACATCTGGGGGATTCATTCAAGGTCTAGAGTGTGTCCTGGTGAGACACCGGCCCGGAAAAACAAGGGCCCATTTCCTTCTCCCTGGAGCTGTCAACAGAGGCACATAGCTGGCCCTCTTAGTCACAACCCACTGGGTACAAACTTTTGTTCAAAATCTAGTTTTGATTTACATTTGGTTGAGTTGTCAACTAAACGTGAATTTAACGTGAAATCAACAAAAAGGTTCAAAGTTGGGTGAAAAAATATGAAATTCCCTTACATTGATTACTTTTTTCAAATCTAATCAGTTTTCCACCTTGATTCAATGTCATCACATTGCATTTTTGGGTTGAAATAATGTGGAAACAATGTTGATTTACCCAGTTTTTGCCCAATGGGAACCTGTTGAAAAAGGGGTTTAGTTATCCCACTAGGCCAAAAGGGATGGCAAACGTTTCACAGCTGTTACCGAGTCACCCTCTCTGTTTCACTACAGACTATGTCAACACAGACTGTACAATGTAGGAAGGACCTTGACATTTGTCACTACCTTTACTCACTTAGGATGAGTTATTGATAATAAATTACAGTATTACCTTGTTTTCTAGTCTGGCCTGGCCATGGTGGTATATATAGTCCAGCATTTGTTGATGCAACTAAGTATACCTCACTGTAAGAGAATAGCGTCTGAATATCGGTCAAGTCCCTGATGTTTTTCGAGTTGTTGTGATGGCCCCTCTCTCTGGCAGGCTGAATAAAGCCCGGCCCCAGGGCACTTAGTGCTCACTCCACGTGGGTCAGTTAAATGAAACGTTTTCATGTTCTCTCAAACCCAAAAATAATTACCTGGTCTTAAGTCAGTTGTCTGGAAGCTGTCGTCAAGGTTCTTTGGAGTATGGACCAGCACATTACACTTTTTCTATCCATCAAGGTGCAGTCATTGATTAGTCAAATGTTAAGGTTGCCATTGTTCAAGATAAAAACAAGGTACTGGACTGTTTCTCTGCCTGTCATGTTTTATGTATTACATAAGGCTCAACTTGAAACTTGTTTTCTTTTATGAGATATGTCGACTTCTATTAGGGACCAATCCTTAAGAGTCTATTGGACACACTGTCACATCTGCTCCTGCTACGCCCTCTGGTGTTCATCCTGTGTCTTCTTTACCTGCAGTACACTCTCTCTCCCTCTCTGTGTGATTGTGTGGTTGGAGACAGGTGTGCTGGAGTCAGAGCAAATCCCCTCCAGCTGCAACTCGTTCCATAATCAAGACCTCTACAAATACTCAGTCCTGCCACTTCCACTCTGCCAGATTGTAATCTCTGCTCAGTCAGTTATTATTCTAGCCATTTATTATTACGCAAGATCCCGTTGTGCCTGTTTCCCTGCCTGACACCTTTTATCCTCTCATTGCAGTTACTACTCTGTCTCTTGCCCTGGTCTCCTGTTCCACATCTCACCACCCAACTACCTGGATCTCGATTTTACTCACCATCACTACCTTGGCTTCCCCTCAGGATCTGTTTACCAAATTCTACTCAGCCAACTCCAACCTCTCTCCACATCTGGTTTTTCTGCAACTCATCCGAGCTTCCCCGGATCTGCACTCCATATCTCTCTGTGTAACAATAAATATTTTGGTTCATTCATCCCTGTTTCCACAAGAGTCTGCTCTTGTGTTCCACGGTGTCACTCTGCTTCACACACACCCGTGTGTGTCACTAATGAACAAAATCGGAAAAAATCCCCCTTAATCAGTTTGAAGTAGAGATACCTTTCAGCATGGGCTACGTCTCAATCCACTGCCTCCGCCTGTGTTGGCCTCCCACATCTGTGGTGGAAGGTGGCTGAGCTACAGTGCCTTGCAAAAGTATTCATCCCCATTGGTGTTTTTCCTATTTTGTTGCGTTACAACCTGTAATGTAAATGGATTTTTATTTGGATTTCATGTAATGGACATACACAAAATAGTCCAAATTGGTGAAGTGAAATGTAAAACACAACTTGTTTCAAAAAATTATATAAAAAAAAACATTTAAAAACAAAGCGGTGTGTGCATATGTATTCACCCCCTTTGCTAAGAAGCCCCTAAATAAGATCTGGTGCAACCAATTACCTTCAGAAGTCACATTAGTTAAATTAATTCCTTCTGTGTGCAATCTAAGTGTCACATGATCTGTTGCATGATCTTAGTATATATACAACTCTTCTGAAAGGCCCCAGAGTCTGCACCCCCACTAAGCAAGGGGTAACACCACACAAGCGGCACCATGAAGACCAAGTAGCCCTCCAAACAGGTCAGGGAAAAGTTGTGGAGAAGTACAGATCAGGGTTATGTTATTAAAAACATATCCAAAACTTTGAACATCCCACGTAGCCCCATTAAATGCCTTATTAAAAAATGGAAAGAATATAGCAACACAACAAACCTGCCAAGAGAGGGCTGCCCACCAAAACTGAAGGACTAGGCAAGGAGGGCATTAATCAGATAAGCAACAAAGAGACCAAAGATATTGGGGTGGCAGGTAGCCTAGTGGTTAGAGCATTGGGCCAGTAACCAAAAAGGTTGCAAGATCGAATCCCCCAGCTGACAAGGTAAAAATCTGTCGTTCTGAACAAGGCAGTTACTGTTCCTAGGCCATCATTGTAAATAAGAATTTGTTCTTACCTGATGTCTAATTAAAATTTTAAAAATAACCCTGCAAAACTCCATAGCCGTACACTCCACAAGACGTGGGAGACTCCTGAAAATCGGTCTTCTCCCTCTGTAGTGTCCTAAAGGTTTGGCCTACTAACTAATATACAAGACGCACACAGGTCATTGCCGCAGGTTACAGTCTTCAAATCCATGTGCCGCATCACAACAAAAACTGTCACACATTAGAACATTAGAACCTTCTTCGGGGGTTTACTACTGAAAAAATCCAATGCATGCGACACACTGCACGCAGTGCCAAGCACCACAAACTAGTCCTACAGGTGAGTCGCAGCAGCGCGATTTGCCTCTCAATTAAAGTAATGGACTTCTGCAACCGGTGTGGATGAGGGAGGGGAGGGGAGGGGAGGGTCTACTAAGCAAACACATATAATTGTTTAAAGATGGTTACATGGATCATACAAAATTATTTGATAAAATATAGAATTTTGCCTTTACTACTATAACCAATAGAAACACTGAATAACACGTTAATTAATGGCAAAAACAACAGTCAACAAATATATCACAAGGAATAAGGTTTTGAAGTGTCTGTCCTATATTTAGGAGATGTAAGAAAGCTCGGGAAATATTTTATTTTTTTGGACACATATTTAACCCCTTGTTTTTGTTGCCAAAACAACTACCTCCATTCATTTGTATGGGTTACCGCACGCAGTGTTAGACTTTCAGAGGTTAAAAGTGTCAGTGTAGGGAAGTACAACTAAATCATTGTGAGATGTGTTACTGAAACTAAAGCTTTTCAGCCACAGTGATACTGTCTGAACTCTGGAACTCAATGTGCCTCTTCAATCGACACTGAGCGGTAAATGGCAGTAGTTGTTTTCCTTCCTTTCCACTGTTATAAATGGTTATCATTATCTGTGTTTATTTAGGCAGTTTTCCTGGCATGTGCTGGCCCTCATCCTGTCTCTCTCCATGGGGAGAATTCATCTCCTCTCACAGACTTTACCTTGACTTCTGCTGCAGCGCCGTCTCACTTAGCATAGCACCCCACAGCATTACGCAACCTCAAGCAAACATCCTTAACTCCTGCTTGTGTATGCTGAGTACACCAAACATTTCATACATTGCCATCATCTGTTCTCTTAAAGACTTCACTGGAATTTCTGAAGCAATTTGCAGAGTGGAGGTATCATAACAGGACTCAATGGCAACTCTTTGGTTGAATATTTCTCAGTGTACCCAATCACTGCAATCAATGTCCGGCGTAGTGCTTACATTCACTGTAATATTTGATTTATTTGATTTATTTCACCTTTATTTAACCAGGTAGGCCAGTTGAGAACAAGTTCTCATTTACAACTGCGACCTGGCCAAGATAAAGCAAAGCAGTGAGACAAAAACAACAACACAGAGTTACACATAAACAAACGTACAGTGAAGAAAACAATAGAAAAAAACAGAAAAATATATGTACAGTGTGTGCAAATGTAGAAGAGTAGGGAGGTAGGCAATAAAAAGGCCATAGAGGCAAAATAATTACATAAATAACAATATGGGGATGAGGTAGTTGGGTGTGCTATGTACAGGTACAGTGATCGGTAAGCTGCTCTGACAGCTGATGCTTAAAGTTAGAGGGAGATATAAGACTCCAGCTTCAGTGATTTTAGCAATTCGTTCCAGTCATTGGCAGCAGAGAACTGGAAGGAAAGGCAGCCAAAGGAAGTGTTGGCTTTGGGGATGACCAGTAAAATATACCTCCTGGAGCGTGTGCTACGGGTGGGTGTTGCTATGGGGACCAGTGAGCTGAGATAAGGCGGGGCTTTATCTAGCAAAGTCTCATAGATGACCTGGAGCCAGTGAGTTTGGCGACGAATATGTAGTGAGGGCCAGCCAACGAGAGCATACATGTCGCAGTGGGGGGTAGTATATGGTGCTTTGATGACAAAACGGATGGCACTGTGATAGACTACATCCACTACATTGCTGAGTAGAGTGTTGGGGGCTATTTTGTAAATTACAATGCTGAAGTAGAGGATCGGTAGGGTAGTCAGTTTTGATGGGGGTATGTTTGGCAGCATGAGTGAAGGAGGCTTTGTTGCAAAATCGGAAGCCGATTCTAGATTTAATTTTGGATTGGAGATGCTTAATGTGAGCCTGGAAGGAGAGTTTACAGTCTAACCAGTTGAAGCGTTGAAGCTTGTTTGGAGGTTTGTTAGCACAGTGTCCAAAGAAGGGCCAGATGTATACAGGAGGGTGTCGCGTGCGTAGAGGTGCATTAGAGAATCACCAGCAGCAATAGCGACATCATTGATATATACAGAGAAAAGAGTCGGCCCGAGAATTGAACCCTGCGGCACCCCCATAGAGACTGCCAGAGGTCCGGACAACAGGCCATCCGATTTGACACACTGAGCTCTATCTGAGAACTAGTTGGTGAACCAGGTAAGGCAGTCATTTGAGAAGCCAAGGCTATTGAGTCTGCCGATAAGAATGCAGTAATTGACAGAGTCGAAAGCCTTGGCCAGGTCAATGAAGACAGCTGCACAGTACTGTTTTTTATCGATGGCGGTTATATTGTTTAGGACCTTGTGCGTGGCTGAGGTGCACCCATGACAAGCTCGGAAACCGGATTGCATAGTGGAGAAGGTACGTTGGGATTCGAAATGGTCGGTGATCTGTTTGTTAACTTATCTTTCGAAGATTTTAGAAAGGCAGGGCAGGATGGATATACAGTGCCTTGCGAAAGTATTCGGCCCTCTTGAACTTTGCGACCTTTTGCCACATTTCAGGCTTCAAACATAAAGATATAAAACTGTATTTTTTTGTGAAGAATCAACAACAAGTGGGACACAATCATGAAGTGGAACGACATTTATTGATATTTCAAACTTTTTTAACAAATCAAAAACTGAAAAATTGGGCGTGCAAAATTATTCAGCCCCCTTAAGTTAATACTTTGTAGCGCCACCTTTTGCTCGATTACAGCTGTAAGTCGCTTGGGGTATGTCTCTATCAGTTTTCACATCGAGAGACTGACATTTTTTCCCATTCCTCCTTGCAAAACAGCTCGAGCTCAGTGAGGTTGGATGGAGAGCATTTGTGAACAGCAGTTTTCAGTTCTTTCCACAGATTCTCGATTGGATTCAGGTCTGGACTTTGACTTGGCCATTCTAACACCTGGATATGTTTATTTTTGAACCATTCCATTGTAGATTTTGCTTTATGTTTTGGATCATTGTCTTGTTGGAAGACAAATCTCTGTCCCAGTCTCAGGTCTTTTGCAGACTCCATCAGGTTTTCTTCCAGAAGGGTCCTGTATTTGGCTCCATCCATCTTCCCATCAATTTTAACTATCTTCCCTGTCCCTGCTGAAGAAAAGCAGGCCCAAACCATGATGCTGCCACCACCATGTTTGACAGTGGGGATGGTGTGTTCAGCTGTGTTGCTTTTACACCAAACATAACGTTTTGCATTGTTGCCAAAAAGTTCAATTTTGGTTTCATCTGACCAGAGCACCTTCTTCCACATGTTTGGTGTGTCTCCCAGGTGGCTTGTGGCAAACTTTAAACAACACTTTTTATGGATATCTTTAAGAAATGGCTTTCTTCTTGCCACTCTTCCATAAAGGCCAGATTTGTGCAATATACGACTGATTGTTGTCCTATGGACAGAGTCTCCCACCTCAGCTGTAGATCTCTGCAGTTCATCCAGAGTGATCATGGGCCTCTTGGCTGCATCTCTGATCAGTCTTCTCCTTGTATGAGCTGAAAGTTTAGAGGGACGGCCTGGGGAAGAAAATGCTTATTGAAATGATCGATTATCGTAGATTTATTGGTGGTGACAGTGTTTCCTATCCTCAGTGCAGTAGGCAGATGGGAGGAGGTGCTCTTATTCTCCATGGACGTTACAGTGTCCAAACCTTTTTGGAATTAGTGCTACAGGAAGCAAATTTCTATTTGAAAAAGCTTGTCTTAGCTTTCCTATTCGGCTATTCGATGCTAATGCAGAACGCCACTGGATGTTTTTGTGCTGGTCAAGTCAAATCTGGGGTGAACCAAGGGCTATACCTGTTCCTAGTTCTACATTTTTTGAATGGGGCATGCTTATTTAAGATGGTGAGGAAAGCACTTTTGAAGAGCAACCAGGCATCCTCTACTGACAGGATGAGGTCAATATCCTTCCAGGATACCAGGGCCAGGTAGATTAGAAAGGCCTGCTCGCTGAAGTGTTTTAGGGAGCGTTTGACAGTGATGAGAGGTAGTTGTTTGACCGTAGACCCATTACGCATGCAGGTAATGAGGCAGTGATCGCAGAGATCCTGGTTGAAGACAGCAGAGGTGTATTTAGAGGTCAAGTTGGCCAGGATGATATCTAAGAGGGTGCCCATTGTTACGGATTTAGGGTTGTACCTGGTAGGTTCCTTGATAATTTGTGTGAGATTGGGGGCATCTAGTTTAGATTGTAGGACTTCCGGGTGTTAACCTCTAGCGTCGAGCAATCCCGTATCCGGGAGCGTAATCATAGCCTCAAGCTCATTACCATAACGCAACGTTTCCTATTCATGAAAATCGCAAATGAAATGAAATAAATATATTGAAACACAAGCTTAGCCTTTTGTTAACAACACTGTCATCTCAGATCACAAAAACAAGAAAAGCATTCAAATAAAATAATTTACCTTTGAAGAACTTCGGATGTTTTCAATGACGAGACTCTCAGTTAGATAGCAAATGTTAATTTTTTCCAAAAATATTATTTGTGTCAGAAAAATAGCTCCGTTTTGTTCATCACGTTTGGCTAAGAGAAAAAAACAAAAATGCAGTCAACACAACTTTTTTCCAAATTATATAATATCGACAGAAACATGGCAAACGTTGTTTAGAATCAATCCTCAAGGTGTTTTTCACAATTCTATTCGATGAAAAATCATTCCTGGCAGTCGGTTTCTCATCAAAGGCAAACGGAAAAATACTGCAGGTGGAGATTACGCAATAATTGCGACGGAGGACACCAAGCGACCACCTGGTAGATGTAGTCTCTTATGGTCAATCTTCCAATGATATGCCTACAAATACGTCACAATGCTGCAGACACCTTGGGGAAAACGTGGAAAACGTAAGCTGACTCCTAGCTCCTCCACAGCCATATAAGGTGTCATTGAAATGAGGCGGTTTAAAAAAATGCGGCACTTCCTGATTTATTTTTTATCTGGGTTTCGCCTGTAACATCAGTTCTGTGGCACTCACAGACAATATCTTTGCAGTTTTGGAAACGTCAGAGTATTTTCTTTCCAAAGCTGTCAATTATATGCATAGTCGAGCATCTTTTCGTGACAAAATATCTTGTTTAAAACGGGAACGTTTTTCATCCAAAAATTAAAAGAGCGCCCCCTATATCGAAGAAGTTAAGCATGTCCCAGTTTAGGTCATCTAACAGTACGAACTCTGAAGATAGATGGGGGGCGATCAATTCACATATGGTGTCCTGGGCACAGCTGGGGGCTTAAGGGGGTCTACAACATCGGCAACGGTGAGAGACTAGTTTCTGGAAAGGTTGATTTTTAAAAGTAGAAGCTCAAATTGTTTGGGCACAGACCTGGATAGTATGACAGAACTCTGCAGGCCATCTCTGAAGTAGATTGCAACCCTTTTGCATTTCTATCTCATCGGAAAATGTTATAGTTAGGGATGGAAAATACAGGATTTTTGGTGGCCTTCCTAAGCCAGGATTCAGACACTGCTAGGACATCCGGGTTGGCAGAGTGTGCTAAAGCAGTGAATAAAACAAACTTAGGGAGGAGGCTTCTAATGTTAACATGCATGAAACCAAGGCTTTTACGGATACAGAAGTCAACAAAAGAGAGCGCCTGGGGAATGGGAGTGATGCTTGGGGCTGCAGGGCCTGGGTTAACCTCTACATCACCAGAGGAACAGAAGAGGAGTAGGATAAGTGTACGGCTAAAGGCTATAAGAACTGGTCGTCTAGTACGTTCGGAACAGAGAGTAAAAGGAGCAGATTTCTGGGAGCGGAAGAATAGATGCAAGGCATAATGAACAGACAAAGGTATGGTAGGATGTGAGTACAGTGGAGGTAACCTAGGCATTGAGTGACGATGAGAGAGGTTTTGTCTCTAGAGGCACCATTTAAGCCAGGTGCGGTCACCGCATGTGTGGGGGGTGGAACATTAGGGAGAGGCATGTGTAGGCGAGTGATCATAGGGTCCAGTGAGTAGCTAGGCGAGCAGGAGACACAGCAATTCAGACAGCTAGCAGGCCAGGGCTAGCAGGCTAGCAGATGGGCCTCAGAGGGACGTCGCAATGGAAGAGCCTGTTGAAACCCACTCGGGCGGTTGCATCAGCAGACCAGTCGTGATGGATCGACGGGGTTCCATGTCAGCAGCAAAGGGTCCAGGCCAATTGGCAAAGAGGTATTGAAGCCCAGGAATTGAGTGGTTTAATATGAGTGGTTTAACCCTTTTATCCATCAGTCAATTTATTCAGACAATGACAGCATCGTGGCGTGCCATTTATGATACAACATCACTTTTGCCTACTGACATCACGTCAGCAATTCTGTCCCGAGTTAGTAAACATCACTTGTAGGAATTCTTACAGAAGAATACGTTTCAGGGATACATTACTTCTGCAATGCTAGTTATTGTAGGAAACAGAGGTGAGCGGTCAGTGTTTGGGAAGTAAGAGGAGTGTCATCATTTACTGGAAGAGGGCCTCATACACTCAGTCTGGCCATTGGCCATTGGCAGAGTTTGGCAGGGTAAGCCCATCCAGAGCTTCTCTAGGGTTGTGTTTCCTGAAAGTGAACCTCTCTGGGCCATTATCACTGACGTCTGCACCAAGACGGCAAACGTAGCATACAGAAAAGAATGCCTGTTAATTGCGCTGTAGCTAGGTGATTTGTGGCAGAGACAAAGGATTTGTAATTTGCTGTGTTGAAATCTGATTAAATAATGTGCAATGGGTTGAAGTAGGTTTTGGAACAACATGGGTCATTGGCTGTTGATTTGGGATAAGAATTACGATCATGATTCTTAATTGCTATTCGGTCTGTTTGTACTTTTCTGACTTGTGATGCGCTCATAACCATTAGGCCAACCTGTATCTAGAACCACAGCCACTTTACCAGAACACAATTTAGTAAACCACACAAAACTTGATGTATATTGTTAAGATACGTTTATTCTTGAATTTTCCTACCTTGTTGCAGATATAAGTAGCTTCAACAAATATAGCACTTTGTAGGTATGTATGTTTACAAAGAGGAATCAAATGATGAAAGTGTAGTGCTTTACAGTTCATCAAAACTTTGAACAAGATCAAGGAAATGAAATATAGAAAAATATTGTTTTATAATTGCAAACAAAAAGTAGAATTTGAATAAATCAAGAGCTACAATAAATGTATACAACTACTTCATCATTTAAACAGCAGTGATCTGTCTTTAAATATAGTTTAAGAGTGGTGAAACTAAACACCAAACTTAGTTGCTTAGATTTTCTCAAGAATAACAATATACAATGACATCAAAATGAATATTTAACGCATCAGGCAGAATCCTATCTTTAGATCTGAGTACAAGGCATCACTTTTAACATTAAAGCATACATTTGACAAGTGTGAATTAGGTGGATATAAGTTAGGATTTGTCCCTATGCACATACAATTGTAACATACTTATCAATGCTGAAGGACCCTGGAGGACACTTTAACAAATCAAAGACTTGGATGCAGTCCATTCAATTTGCATCCTAATTCAAAGAATATTATTGTGACTTAATTTCAGACAGTAAATGCATGAAAGTTCCCTGGAGGGCTCTCGGATCCAGGAGAAAACATTGGTCAGTGATGCAACCACATAACGTATACCATACATAGACAATATCTAAATGCACACACACATGCCTATTCATAGGAATGTTTACTTTTTGAAACTGCCTCCTCAGACATTCATATGAACTACACTCAAGCATATATCTAAACAATTGTAAGACTTAAACAGACTTCAAATAAACATTTTACTAGTTACAAGTTCAACTTGTTTTTTTTAAGCAGCTTTTGATACAAAGTCCCACCTACTGAAGCAGCGTTGTATGTGACTAAAGTACAATCGAA
This sequence comes from Oncorhynchus mykiss, assembly GCF_057628025.1. Lineage (NCBI taxonomy): Eukaryota > Metazoa > Chordata > Actinopteri > Salmoniformes > Salmonidae > Oncorhynchus > Oncorhynchus mykiss. Next base: position 15,377,032 of record NC_143035.1, read on the forward strand.
TTCCCTTTTTTAGAACCAACCAATTTCATTTTCATTCAAATTACAATGTAAAAATGTTGTTAAGGGCGCTCACATTGTATCACACAATTTTTATTTGTGTCCAGTGAGCATTATCATGCAGTCAGATAAGATGTACAGTAATAAGGTGTTTAAAGATGTTTAAAGAACAGTACAAACATATAAAATTTCCTTTTGTTCTGTTTACTTTCTTTTTCCAAGCCTTCACTGCGGTCCGTGAGGTCTTTGAGTAGACGGGAGTCCGCTCAGAGTTCATGTCCCTCCTGAGCATCCGGCAGCAGCACAACCTCCCAGGTGCTTTTGGTATGTCCGACATGTACATCATCAGCCCCCTCACATACGACATCAACTTCTGCACCCAGGAGTGCCTGCGCTGTGAGTGGCTGGAGCTAACCGAGCTAACCAAGACCAGCTCCACTACTCCTATCACTAGCCGCCTAGCCAGGCTTCTGCTTCACGGCCTGAACCAGGGCTTCGACAAGATTGACCTGGCTATGGAGGAGCTGCCAGCTGTCTACTGAGGGAGGTTCTACCAACTGTACCACAGGGTGCTGCCTCCAGGACCTGCCTAGCCAAGTGCATCGATGCTAATAGCACGAACACGTCAATGCTAGTCATATGAGCATGTGGATGGTCTTTCACCATAATACTTGAAGTGTATATTTATGACAGACTGGAATAGGTTTTTCTGAACTGTTACACAGGAAGGAGGGTGTAGCCAATGGTACCGATGATGATCACTGTAAAGGACATTTTTCACAAATCACAAGACCTCTTGTCTGTAAAGATAAAAAATATACACTATTTGAAGAAATAGGCTACTCTGTTTGGGAAGAACTCAGGTCCTCTAAGCTCTAAAATTAAATGAATCATTCATATGTTAAGATTGAGAGGTGCAATATCATATACTGTAGTATTGTACTAGGTATACTGTTTGTTTTGCAATGCTCAATTTATCTTTGCCAATCCAATGTTCTATTTAAAAGTTGTATCAAGTAAAGTTCTGGGCATGACCAAGCTAACCTGTGCTGCAGTGCAGTAAAAAGTACATTTTTTAAGCCCAGAGCTACTCAGTGGAATCTTGTGTGTTATCACTTTCTCTTTCATCTTAAATAATGTACCTTCAAAATTGTTAAACCAAGAAAAATAAGCAGAATATCAAAGTACACTAGAATATTTGAAGCAGCTCTAGTCAAACTCACATTATATAGTTGAATTGAATTGCCGTTCAAGTACCTAACTACAGGATGATTATGTCGTCACAGTCATTTAATACGCTCCATTGTATTTCTTCATGTCCTGTCTGTTTGTGTGCAGCCAGGCTGACTTTAAGATTGGTACGACAAGATGAGCTCAGCGTCTGGCCGACATGGGGAGAAAGAGAATGGCTTTTTGGCCGGGTCCAGTTTTGGATCCTGACTTGTACTGGCCAGTCCTTTTCAGTGCCACATACATTTCAGGGTACTTTCGAGAGCGGTAGGTGTTGTAGTTGTTACTCTCCAGCCTCTCCATGAAGTAGCATTCATCTGTTGTCCGTCTCTGAAGAGAGAGAGAATGTTCGAAAGATATGAGATAGCAAATCAGAGATCAATTTACAACATTTGTTAATCCAGTTCTATTATTCTTTGATACAATTGATCCACTTTCATATTGTAAACCGAACCAATGATAAATGTCAATGAAACTCTTTTGAAATCTTGTCTTTGTCTTATGAAATAAAACGTAATGGGCAGGTTTCTCAAACCAAGATGAATACACCTACTCTTGAACTAAAAGCCATGTTCAATGGGGAATGTCCACCAGTGACAAGCTTTGGGCAATGATGGTTATTTATATTATAAAAAAAGGATCCACATTTCATGTACATAACTGGAGTTTAGCCTAGGTCTAGGGGAAAAGTAGAAAGAAATGTAGTTGGAATGTCAACACAAATGTTTAGTCATTGTGATATCCTCTAATAAGCCATTTCATTTAGACATAATTAAATATAGTTGATTTTTACATGCTCTGTGGAGAAAAGGGAAAAGCTTGCAAACTGACAAAAAATACATCATAATTTGATTAATCCAGTAAAACACATCAGACCTCAATACCTCCATTGTTTCAGTGGACATTCCAGAACAGTCTGAACTCCTGTTTAATGTCACACACTAATGAAGATATTTTTCAATAGTTTTACTAGATGTTTTGCCAAGCCAAAGATGTGTGAATAATCATCCATTCTTAAATTAGTAAAACAAATGGTCAGTTCAGTTCTAGTGGCCGTGTGCAAGAAATAGATTTGCTCATGTCCAATAGAAATGAAGTAACTCCCAGTTTTCTACCCTCTGACAGGTTTTTGTTATTGCATTTTTTGTTATTACATGAAATAATGGAAAATATAAATGATTATTCCTGTCCACACTGTGATTTTGTGTTCATGTGGAAGATCTGATGACATCAATCACATCTGGCTCAAATATCTCTTGATAGCAGGGCCAACAGAATTCCCTGCCCTATCCAACAACAGGGGGCCTGTTGTCCATTGAACCATGGCTACCTAGTATAGAGAATAACTTTTATGGCCCTACCTAACCCTACATGGAAGCAATCCCTGGCACTTATAACAGGCACACAGAACAAAAACAGTTGGAAGATAAATTCAGAGGGTAGCAACACTGGGAAAGATAAAAAGTGTATTCATTTACATTGACTACAAAGTTCAATCCCTACCACCTAATATCTGAATATATATAGACTATCCATGCCGACATGGAAGGCAGTGCTAAAATGGAAAGGTAAAGTGAGAAGTAATGAGTGTATTAGAAAGTAAGCTCGATCTATACAGATGATCATGTGCATAAAGCTGGTGAGTGGGGCTGAATAAGGACAAGTACAGAACAACATACAATACCTCCAGCTTCCAATTTCAACCTGAACACAACAGTCTATTTACAAAATGCTAACACCAAACTGTAACTTTCCCCCACCCTGAGAGAACGTGTGAGAACAGATCCTGGATGATTGACCACATCAGTGAAGGTGCCATGTCTGTAATGTGTCTGCCAGTGTGTGTCCATTGCCTAGTCTGGTTACTAATTTAGGAGAGACAGGAAACACACCAGTCAGTTATCTGCTCGGACTTCTGCAGTATCCCATAAATACCTCCATTCACTGCTACCACACTAACAAATGTAATACGAAAGCAAAATCTGTTGTCAGTGTATGACAAGATAATATTTGCTTTCAGCATGAACTTAATGAAAACCCTTCATCTTAGGCATGGGACTGTCCCTGTTAGAGTAAAGCATGAGTTGTAGACCATGACAATACCAAAACAGATGGAATGGAGTTGCTTTGGTAACTGCTTTGGTAGCTATAAGGAAGGTAATGCTTACTCACCGCTCCAAACAGTCTTCCATCTGCATTCATGGCCAGATAGCGGTTGGCTGAGACCCCTTTGATTACTACTTCCCCCACTGAGGTCGCCTGGAGTTGAAGCTTATCTGAGGAGGAAAAATGACTTTAGTCTCAGAGTGAATTGATAGCAACTCCATTGATGCTAGTTGTTAGTGGTGTTGAACAAGGATGGATAGAGCAGAGTATGATACTGAACAAAAATATAAACGCAACAGGTAAAGTGTTGGTACCATGTTTCATGAGCTGAAATAAAAGATCCCAGAAAAGGTCCCATATGCACAAAAAGCTTATTTCTCTCAAATGTTGTGTACAAGTTAGTTTACATCCCTGTTAGTGAGCATTTCTCCTTTGTGAAGATAATCCATCCACCGGACAAGTGTGGCATACCAAGAAGCTAATTAAACAGCCTGATTATTACAAAGGTGCACATTATGTTGGGAACAATAAAAGGCCTCTCTAAAATGTGCAGTTTTCACACAACGCAATACCACAGATGTCTCAAGTTGCACTTGTGCACTTTGCATGCTGACTGCAGGAATGTCCACCAGAGCTGTTGCCAGAGCATTGAATGTTCATTTCTCTACCATAAGTCGCCTCCAATGTCGTTTTACAGAATTTGGCAATACGTCACAACTGCAGACCGTGTGTAACCACGCCAGCCCATGACCTCCACATCTGGCTTCTTCACCTGCGGGATTGTCTGAGACCAGCCACCCGGGCAGCTGATGAAACCCTAATAAAACCCTTTTGTGGGAAATCGCTGATTCTGATTGACTGGGCTTGGCTTCCCAGTGGGTGGGCCTAAACTATCCCAGGCCCACCCATAGCTGTGCCCCTGCCTAGTCATGTGAAATCCATAGTTTAGGGTGTAATTTATTTATTTTAATTGACTGATTTCCTTATATGAACTGTAACGCAGTAAAATTGTTGCATGTTGCGTTTATATTTTTGTTCAGTATATAGCAGAGGCAAACAAGTTGATACAATATTTCTTCATAAAACGTCAGATAAGCAAGAAAACCATTCGAAGTTGTGGTTCACCATCGTTCTTCACAATTTTCACATTTTGAGAAACAATATTAATAATGCCGTAATAGTTATTGAAAGCTTGTATTTGGTTGAAGTGATCATCCTGTAAATACTCCAAACGTTTTGTGGAGTCAAGATAAGCCTAAGTGTGCTGCGCCAATGGAGCATATTTGAATAGCATATTTATAGCATAGTTAAAAATATATATATAATAAAATAGAGTTCTTATCAAACAGGCCACATAAGGCAAGATAGTACATGATGATACATTGTAAACTTCTATATAAGAGGCATCTGTGTGCACTTAGGGTTTGTTTAATGACTCATGTCATGAAGATCCATTCCTCTCTGAAGGAATACATCATTAGAAGTTGTTGCATGCAAGGGAGCATCTAGTGTTTACTGAACATCTGTACAGCAGGTCTAGTGATCACATCCCTAAGTGAAACGTTCGGCAATGGTTTATTTCATAATCGCTTGCTTTAATCGTATTGAGGAAGCAAATGTGCGTATGAACAGTCCTTTTCATTGGTTCTATTTGAATGAATGGTCATGACAGAAAGTATAGTTTAGTGTATAGGTTTAGTGTGGTGTATCCAGTTTAGTGTATGGGTTACTACTACGCTTATAGAATATTGTATATGCCTTGTTGATTGAAGATAAATGTTGCGGGAAAGTAAATGAGATGCTAATTGTTTTTCAATAATTGAAATGGCCAATGGCCTTTTCATTTAAACTAGTCAGTCTCTCGTCTCCATTTTTACCATAGTAGTTCATTGCTTGTGATGATTTTTGGACAGCTGTTTGATAGCACCTGTTCTAAGTCCCATCCCCTATCTGTCACTCAAGGATCTACTGAGCAGTGCTTCCTGTGACGAAAACCCCCTCTTCTACATGGGCCCCTTCTCCTCCTCACAATTACTGATGCAATCTGAGAGACACACACTGAAGAAAAAACAACTAGATAGTGAGTTATGAGGTGGTTTCAATGTGTGAGGTGGTTTCAATGTGTTGTTGCATGTTAAATTTAAAGCTAATCATTGATACTTTAATATTATACTGAATTGATAAGAACACAAACCTAGTGCTTCAATCTCTATCAATGGCCGTTTATGTGGACTCGAGTTGGTCTATCTATGTGTTAATGCACATTTCACACGAAAGATACATCATATTTTAATTCTGGACATTTGAATTACATGTGACGTAATAGCAGTGACATTTAAAGAATGTCCGTGTTACACACATCAAGATGACTGAGATCAAAACCCACCACATTCATGAAAGCACTTGCAAAGGCGAATGTAAAAGAACTACACGAACGACTGTCATTTGAATGCTGTAGAAGCCATAAATAAACACACTCATTCGTAAAATTCCCTTCAGTCCTCCATGATTCCCCTCACGGTTACGTCCCTGTTACCCTTTAAACGCATAAAGAAGCTTTGTCTGCCATGCAAGGGACTGGAACTACTTACTGTGGGGGTCGTTCTTATCTCTGATCCCGTCCACGCTTCCGTTAGAGTTTATCCTCAAGAAGTAGCCTCCATTTTTACAGTACAACCTCTTGGGCTCCTTAAAGTTTCCTGGAAGGAAGCCGCCACTGCCTCCATCTTCAGGTGTGGCGGGTAGAGTGGTGATTTCTCCTGTGGCCATCTCCTCTTCCCTCTATCCTCTACCCTGCTGCTGCTGTGTGCTACCAGTGCAGCAGCCCCACAGTAGCCTTATGCTAACTGCTGTCCCCTCCCTTCCCCAGCGAGCCTCACAGAGCCTGATTTTAGTTAACCCCCAGGGTCAGATAGTTTGTTTGAGAACACCCCTCTGGTGCAGCATGCCCTCTACTCCCAAGCAGAGAGGAATCTAAGCGCTAGCAGCACTTGGAAAGGAGCTTGTTAGCCGCGACAGCAAGGTCCACCCCTCACTGGCCTCTTCTCGTTCCTTTAAGAAAGTGCTAATAGTTGATATTCGAGTGTAGTTTGGATGGGGATTCGTGTGTTCCACCTTCCATCGTCTTCTTCCTCCACTCTTAAGCGCTGAAATGTTTATAGCGGGGCAGCTGGCTGAAATCTGGGGAGACTTTCCCTATGGGCCTCAGTTCGCATGCGCCCTCCGAGGCAAGCACACACACACACACACACACACACGCTTTGACTTTCTAACTGAACCAGACAACCCTACACAGCACAAGCAGAGAAAGGAGGGTAAGACTGGGGCTTACTGATTGAACTGCGTCATAAGAGACCCTTGGCTTGTGCAACCTGAGTGGTGGCTTCAGCTTAGCTTCTTATAACTTCTGGGTAGAATCAGTGATTCTGTGCCACATTATTGAAGAACAAATGAAATATGCAGCAGAAAGTACAACAGAGTACATTACAATAGCTTGTCTAATTGAATTCAAGGAAATATGTAAATATTGAAGATTTAAAGGACCCTTCACATAGAAACTCTATTTTGAGTTGTGAACTGTATGAAGCAGCTCATTTCAATTATGCCATTTCGATATGTTTTACTTTTAACCAACTTTAACCAGTCAAAACTATGAATGTCTGTTTTCAAAGTGTGCACTGGACACAACAGAACACAGATTACTGTATGCAGGGTTGATCATATCATCTTGATTAGATGCATGCATATCAATGAAACATTAAACCACAGGCCGACCACAATGGCTCAGCACAAAATAATACTTTCTATTCACTTGGCTATCCTCAGATGGACTGATAATCGTTTCAGAATCATTCCGTGTTGAAACTGAAGGTCTTTGTGTGGGAATTGTGTGCCAAGGGAATAATTTTCAGACACTACTTCACATAGAAACGCATTCATCTCCAGGTACACTGTCTCACTCACTGTTTGCCATGGTGAAGCATCAGGCTTTGGTTTGCTTTAGACTCTCCTCCAATGTAGGTTGGGTTGTGAGCAGACACATAAAAAAACTGGCCCTAGTTTGAACTTCCAAATTTGCCACCAGTTTGGTCTGACCCATTTCCTTCTCAGATGTCATGTTTTCATTGGTCATCTCACCCCCACCCATTCACAGCAACACCACCATTGAGTGATGCTCGAGTTAAAATTCCTCTTGATCCCAAAGTAAAGCCCTCACCGTCTCTGTTACGATCCCTATGGAGCACCTTTGTTAGACTATGGCCAATGGAAATATGGCCAGCCAAAACAAGGTGACAAGCTCATAATTAAAGTTTACCGTTACATAAAAACAAGGCAGCTCCTGGGACCTAATAAGAAATGTGGACATTGTTGTCCTTTTCACATTTCCAGGGTTGTGGATTATACAGATCTGACAGACACATTTACTTTGTCTAGAAATGTTTATTTTTCTGCAAACTATTCTATGTTATGACAAACAGGACCAAGCAAGTCATGAAACCATGTCCTGTTGGCTGGGACTTAGACCTATGCAGTGTTCGAAGTGCAGACACATAGGCAAATAACACAAAGGAAGCAAATACAGACTCATGCAAACACTGACAGAAAAAATGTATTTCCCTCGGCCATATCAGTGACACTTGAACAGTGCATTTATTGTTCATTTGGTTATAGAAGACAAGCTATGATCTTCCATTTTGAATGCAATACTGTGAACATCACCTCAATAGCCTATAATGCTCACTTTGTAGTCAGTGATAAGAGGTTAACAAAATATGACACGTCACATGCTATGCTTCTGGGCTCCCAAGTGGCGCAGCGGTTTAAGGCACTGCATCTCAGTGCTAGAGGCATCACTACAGACCCTGGTTCAATTCCAGACCGTATCACAACCGGCCGTGATTAGAAGTCCCATAGGGCAGCGCACAATTGGCCCAGCGTCGTCTGGGTTAGGGTTCGGCCGGGGTAGGCCATCATTGTAAATAATAATTTGTTCTTAACTGGCTTGCCTAGTTAAAGAAAGGTTTTAAAAAATGCTTGTTCTGTAACTTTGGCTCTGGGTGGAACGTATAATATAACTTGTGCACGAGGTGGGATGTAAGATGATTTAGATGTAATTCTAGGATGGGGATAAGCATGAAAACATTTACTGAGATCTGAACACACAAGCACCTCAGTGACTGGATTTTGACATGTTTATTGATATAGCCATAGAGTTGGAAACCATGTGAAATGGATTAACGTTCATATCCTTTGTCTCCCCCATGTGGTAAAATGTTGCTGGGCCAGTGCAATTTACTAATGGCCGACAAGCTCTAAATTATACTTCTGAAATTACAACAGTTTATTCATTTTTCAGCATATTTGGATTCAAAGAATAAAACACATTTAGACATGTTATGCATTTCATGATAATATACAAAAATGATAGTGCACAGCAATGTGTTAAAACCATTAAAGCACCATAACATTTGATTGCCCCTCCACTTGTTTAGGATCTATGCCAGTAATGATCTCAGTGTCTGTCTGTAACACAAGGAAAACAAGATCCAGGGCTTTCCTCCATGCTTCCAACTTCACTGTCATATTGTCATAGACCTTCCCTGCACTGCGCTTCATATCTGGGGACATCATACCATCCTCTGTGTCATCTCTTAATAGCAGTCTTGAGAAATTAGCATCTAGAGATAATCCCCCATTCAAATCTATCAGCTGCTGATTGATTGTAGTCCAAGCGTCCACTTTTGAACAGGTTCCACTGTTCAACATCAGAGTGGAAATGTAGTCCATCCAACCATCTGCCATGAGTTGAAACACATCAGCCCTGTGTGGGTTTCCTGCTCTTCCTTGTTTAGCTTGTGGGGCAGAGGTTCCATCTTTGCCTCTTGTTTGCTCACCATTATCTTTAATGTGCTTTTGAAGGATTTGAACACAAAGCAATTCAGTCTTTCCAGCACCGGGGAGTAGTTTCCTGTCTTTCAGTGTGTGGTGTAGGCGATAGGCACAGCCCCAGAAACAGTCCTCCAAGGTCTGCAGCTTGCTGTGCACAGAGGTGGTGAGGACCACTGTGACCAGCGCAGTACGATCAGCGACAATGTTCACAGCCATTGATGCTCTCCTTCTGTTGCCACTGCAGTCTCTCCATATGGAGATTTCTACCCCGGTGCCGACACAGTGCTTACTCAGTTGTGTGGCATAGGTGACAGGGACAGCTCCTGTTGTTTCCGCAAAGTCCTTCAAAATGTCAGGCTTCACCCTCTCAACCACAAGTATACGGTGACTCATGCAGTGCTGGGTGAGTCTTTCACTTGCCTCTCCATTGACTAAAACTAGATTCACATTGTTTTTCAACAGAGTTGTTAAAACATTGTCTTCCCAATCATCTTCTTTGCTGAGGCCTTTCAAGTCCAACTTGTCGGTCACTTGGCTGATGTCATTCTTGCTATTGAAACCAAGATGCCGATATTTTTCACTGAGATCTCCATTAATGAGAACAACTTGCCACTTCTGTTCTTTCATGTGATGTACAAGGGAAGCCTGCTCTGCAGAGAGCAGAATAACACAACCTGGTAAAACACATGAATGGTCCTCTGACAAGCCTGGCAGAGTGCACGTTACCAGCTTGTTGACATCAAATGTTCTACAGCTGTCACCACTTCCATTGTTCTTTGACTGCATCTTGCTCACCTCAACCACTAAGCTCATTGCATCCACACATCCATGGCTCACAGCTTCAGCGAGGTGAGCAATATCAACTCCTTTAGAACTCACTGCATGGGAAAATAACCCTGGTGTGGTGTTCTCATCAGCTTCATCATTTGCACAAAAATGTCTGCTGTGAGTGAGTTTTATTCTGCTTCGTTTCTTGTTGTTGAGGGCCCCATGGCTAGGGTTCATCCCTGTGACAGGGTTACGTAACACTGTGTGTGGAGAGCCCTGGAGTACTGATGTGCCACTATCAGAAGCAACTGGTTGAACGTCTTCAATCGACACACTGTTTGACCTGCAGACTTTGCAACATATATCCAGCCCTTCAGACATGGCTGACACAATATGTGGGATTGAAATGTCTCTGTGGAGACATTCGAGGGCAGCCCTGCTCCAGACCCCAGCCATAAATAGCAGGCACCCCGCACCAGAGTGAAAGACCTTCTGGTGAGCTTGGATTGTCTCATTGGCCAGCTGACCTACAGAGCAGGTCAGGTCTAAGTGCTCCAAGACGCGGAAACATGTGCACACCAAGGACGACTCCCCGGTAGACTCGTCTTGAATAAACTTGTGGTTTTTATTGGGGCCCAAAAAGGAATGTGTGACAGCCGCCAAAGCTGTGAGCTGCTGCAGTCCAACATGAAGTCTTTGACTAATAATTGTACTTCCCATTTTCTGTGACGCCTGTAAGATAGACATGTTAGGAATTTTATAGTAGGGTCATTCTCTATTGGTGTAAAAAATGTATATTAGGGTCATTCTCTATTGGTGTAAAAAAATGTATATTAGGGTCATTCTCTATTGGTGTAAAAAATGTATATTAGGGTCATTCTCTATTGGTGTGAAAATAGAACACATTTCCAAACTATTTACCAGAAGGATCATTAATACACAGTAAGAGATATAGCAATAAATACTTGGGTGTAGTTCTGCAGTGTAGCTGGCTAGCATGCTAGCTAGCTGTGATAGTTAACATCAACCTGGTCCTGCCCTAAAACATCAGATAAGTACATTGAAAGGCTTAGCTTGTTAGGAAGATACTATGAATTTTTTGAAGCAAATTTATAGCACAACACAACGATGAACTTACTTTTTCCTAAGAACTTCGTGTGGCGTGTTACAGTTCCAGGTTCTCTGTGAGCTTCAGCCTGGCTCAAACTCATCCAGTTGTAATCCGTGTGTACGCGTGCGCAAACAAGCGCCCACTTGTTGCTAAGAGACACGAAAAGAACCAAACAAACGGTCGCAGTTACTTATGTCCCACCCACTTACTTCACTATTGGTCAAAGCAAGCCCTCGTCGTCATTTCCTGAAGGTTTACTCATTTTCTGATGGACTGTTCCCTTGTCATTTAAAATAACGCATACCACAGTAGTTTCAGGCAAGCTTTGTTTACATGTCGCCTGATACACTTCGTTGAGTTCAAATACATCTATTTTGTTCGTCGCAGTGCTAATATTTGGAGATGGTATGTAGCTCTACTTTAGTTACTTATCTATAGTTTCCTAGCTAGTCAGCTAGCAGTTTCTATTTGTCCGTTGAGCTAGGTACACAGATGGGTTTCAAGTTAGTGAGCTTCTGTAACGTAACTCAACTCTTTGCAGCAGCAATTCTGCAACGTTGTGGCTAGTAAAGTTAGCTAGCTGGTGGCAAAAATAACGATAGCTTTTTAAGATCACTTTCACAGGGTTTAGCCACTACAGCACTTCAGTTTGCTAAACGTTTGCATGTTAGATAGCTAAGTTGGCTTATTGCGTTAGCATCATTGACTTGGGGCTCAAGTGTCATTTCCTTGATAGTTTCTCCAAGTAACTTCCTCCCCCATGCAGAACATATTTTCAGTTTTAATGTGTACCATCTCACTAAGCAGCAGTGCCAAAAACGGACCCTTTACCAGCCACATGGTGTTTAGCTAAATAGGGAACAACATACCTTTTAATTCATATCCAATTTATCAATGCACTTCAGAACAGCAGTATACAGAGTGCATCAAAATCAGCTATTCTGAATAATGTTAAATCTGACCTGTTATCAGCATTTGGCTGGTAGGGGAGATAAGCACATTTTAGGACCTGCGCCGCATCAACTCAAGCTACATAGGGTAACATTAGCTAGCCATCTACAATAAGGCTTATTGTGATACTATCAATGTTTCCCTTATGATCAGCTTTACAGGTAAACTCTGACAGTTTGTTGTTATGTTACAGGCTTCAGGCTACCGAAAACCCAACACCAATTCCAACCAGAGGAAAAAGGCAGGTCCTAAACCAGACTTGACAGAGGAACAAAAGCAGGAGATCAGAGAGGCCTTTGACTTGTTTGATACAGATGGCTCAGGAACAATTGATGTGAAGGAACTCAAGGTAGGTTATACCATAGAATATAAATGGTTCACTCAGCTAGTTACCATAATGCCATCCACTGTTTTAGCGTATGCTTAGTTTCCCCCCCCAAAAAAACCAAATGTATTTTGTTTCTTGAATATAAACAATTCATTTATTTCTGCTGCTCCAGGTTGCCATGCGTGCCCTTGGCTTTGAACCAAAGAAAGAAGAAATCAAGAAGATGATAGCAGACATCAACAAGGAGGGCTCTGGGACCATTGATTTTAATGACTTTCTCTGTATGATGACACAGAAAATGGTATGTATTTTCTTAGTCAAGAAGTGATTAAAGGATTGGTTCACAATTGGTCACTGAACAAAAATATAAACACAACATGTGTTGGTCCCATGTTTCATGAGCTGAAAAAAGATCCTAGAAATGTTTCATACACATTATTTCTCAAAAATGTTGACATCCCTGTTAGTGAGCATTTTTTACATTGCCAAGATAATCCATCCACCTGACAGGTGTGGCATATCAAGAAGCTGATTAATCAGCATGATCATTACACAGGTGCAACTTGTGCTGGGGACAATAACAAGGCCACTCTAAAATGTGCAGTTTTGTCACACAATACAATGCCATGGCACAGATGTCTCAAGTTTTGAGGGAGTGTGCAATTGTCATGCTGACTGCAGGAATGTCTACCAGAGCTGTTGCCAGAGAATTTGATGTTCAAGCAGCCTCCAACGTCGTTTTTGAGAATTTGGTAGTACGTCCAACTGGCCTCACAACCGCAGACCGTGTTGAGACCAGCCACCCGGACAGCTGATGAAACTGTGGGTTTGTACAACCGAAGAATTTCAACACAAACTGTCTGTGGGAAGCTCATCTGTGTTCTCATCATCCTCACCAGGGTCTTGACCTGACTGCAGTTTGGCTTCGTAACTGACTTCGGGGCTGACTTCAATCCCGGTTTCAACTGTACTGGGCAGATGGCAGCATGACAATTGCACACTCCCTATGGTGTCGTGTGGGTGAGCGGTTTGCTGATGTCAGCATTGTGAATAGAGTGCCTGATGGTGCTGTTATGATAAAATGAACACAATTGTATTTTATCGATGGCAATTAAATTCCCAGAGATACCGTGATGAGATCCTGAGGCCCACTGTCATGCCATTCATCCGCCGCCATCACCTCAGCATAATAATGCACGGCCCCATGTCGCAAGGATCTGTACACAATTCCTGGAAGCTGAAAATATCCCAGATCTTCCATGGCCGGCATACCCACCTGTCCCATTGAGCATGTTTGTGATGCTTGTACGTGTACAATGGCATTTTCCAGTTCCCGCCAATAGCCAGCAACTTCGCACAGCCATTGGAGAGGAGTGGAACAACATTCCACAGGCCACTTTAAACAGCATGATCAACTGCATGATGCAAATGGTGGTGACACCCAATACGGACTGGTTTTCTGATCCACGCCCCAAAAATGTTTTTTTTCAAGGTATCTGTACCCAACAGATGCACATCTGTATTCCCAGTCATGTGAAATCCATAGATTAGGGCCTAATTAATTTATTTCCTTTATATACTGTGCATTTTGGAAAGTATTCAAACCCCTTGACTTTTTCCACATTTTTTTTACATTAGCCTTATTCTAAAATGTATTCCTTTTTTTTTTCTCTCATCAATCTACACACAATACCCCATAATAACAAAGTGAAAACAGGTTTTTAGAAGTTTTAGCAAATTTATAAAAAATAAGAAACATCATATTTACATAAGACCATTTGCTATGAGACTTGAAATTGAGCTCAGGTGCATCCTGTTTCCATTGATCATCTTTGAGTTGTTTCTACAACTTGGAGGACACCTGTGGTAAATTCAATTGATTGGACAAGATTTCAAAAGGCACACACCTGTCTGTATAATGTCCCACAGTTGACAGTGCATGTCAGAGCAAAAACCAAGCCATGAAGTCGAAGAAATTGTCTGTAGTCCTCCAAAACAGGATTGTGTCGAGGCACAGATCTGGGGAAGGGCACCAAGAACACAGTGGCCTCCATCATTCTTAAATGGAAGATGTTTGGAACCACCAAGGCTCTTCCTAGAGCTGGCCGCCTGGCCAAACTGAGCAATCGGGGGAGAAGGGCCTTGGTCAGGGAGGTGACCAAGAACCCAATGGTTACCCTGACATCTCTGCAGCACTCAACCAATCAGGCCTTTATGGTAGGGTGGCCAGATGGAAGCCACTCCTCAGTAAAAGGCACATGACAACCCACTTGGAGTTTGCCAGAAGGCACCTAAAGGACTCTGACCATGAGAAACCAGATTATCTGGTCTGATGTATAATCAAGATTGAATTCTTTGACCTGAATGCCAAGCATCGTGTCTGGAGAAACCCTGGTACCATCCCTATGGTGAAGCATGGTGGTGGCGATGTTTTTCAGCGGCAGGGACTGGTAGAATAGTCAGGATCGAGGGAAAGATGAACGGATTAAACTACAGAGATCCTTAATGAAAATCTGCTCCAGAGCTACACACAATACCCCATGATGACCAAGCAAAAACAGGTTTTTAGAAAATGTTGCAAATGTATTAAAAATAAAACATGGATATCACATTTTACATAAGTATTCAGACCCTTTACTCTGTACTTTTTTTGAAGCACCTTTGGCAGAGATTACATTCTTGAGTCTTCTTGGATATGACGCTGCAAGCTTGTAACGTCTGTATTTGGGGAGTTTATACAATTCGCTGCAGATCCTCTCAAGCTCTGGCCAGGCGGTGTAAGGGCTATTTGACCAAGAAGGAGAGTGATGGAGTGCTGCATCAGATGTCCTGGCCTCCACAATAACCCGGCCTCAACCAAATTGAGATACGTGCCTGTATGACCTCACTAAAACGCCTGGGCATGCTCCTGATGAGGTGGCGGATGGTCTCCTGAGGGATCTCCTCCCAGACCTGGACAAAAGCATCCGCCAACTCCTGGACAGTCTGTGGTGCAACATGGCGTTGGTGGATGGAGCGAGACATGATGTCCCAGATGTGCTCAATTGGATTCAGGTCTGGGGAACGGGCATAGCATCAATATCTTCCTCTTGCAGGAACTGCTGACACACTCCAGCCACATGAGGTCTAACATTGTCTTGCATTAGGAGGAATCCAGGGCCAACCGCACCAGCATATGGTCTCACAAGGGGTCTGAGGATCTCATCTCGGTACCTAATGGCAGTCAGGCTACCTCTGGCGAGCTCATGGAGGGCTGTGCGGCCCCCCAAAGAAATGCCACCCCACACCATGACTGACCCACCGCCAAACCGGTCATGCTGGAGGATGTTGCAGGCAGCAGAACGTTCTCCACGGCGTCTCCAGACTCTGTCACGTCTGTCACGTGCTCAGTGTGAACCTGCTTTCATCTGTGAAGAGCACAGGGCGCCAGTGGCGAATTTGCCAATCTTGGTGTTCTCTGGCAAATGCCAAACGTCCTGCACGGTGTTGGGCTGTAAGCACAACCCCCACCTGTGGACGTCGGGCCCTCATACCACCCTCATGGAGTCTGTTTCTGACCGTTTGAGCAGACCCATGCACATTTGTGGCCTGCTGGAGGTCATTTTGCAGGACTCTGGCAGTGCTCCTGCTGCTCCTCCTTGCACAAAGGCGGAGGTAGCGGTCCTGCTGCTGGGTTGTTGCCCTCCTACGTCCTCCTCCACGTCTCCTGATGTACTGGCCTGTCTCCTGGTAGCGCCTCCATGCTCTGGACACTACGCTGACAGACACAGCAAACCTTCTTGGCACAGCTCGTATTGATGTGCCATCCTGGATGAGCTGCACTACCTGAGCCACTTGTGTGGGTTGTAGACTCCGTCTCATGCTACCACTAGAGTGAAAGCACCGCCAGCATTCAAAAGTGACCAAAACATCAGCCAGGAAGCATAAGAACTGAGAAGTGGTCTGTGGTCACCACCTGCAGAACCACTCCTTTATTGGGGGTGTCTTGCTAATTGCCTATAATTTCCACCTGTTGTCTATACCATTTGCACAACAGCATGTGAAATGTATTGTCAATCAGTGTTGCTTGTATATATTTATTTTTCTTCGCAACTCTGCCTAGAAGGCCAGCATCCCGGAGTCACATATTCACTGTTGATGTTGAGACTGGGGTTTTGCGGGTACTATTTAATGAAGCTGCAAGTTTAGGACTTGTGAGGTGTCTGTTTCTCAAACTAGACACTAGTGTACTTGTCCTCTTGCTCAGTTGTGTGCTGGGGCCTACCACTCCTCTTTCTGTTGTGGTTAGGGTCAGTTTGCGTGGTTCTGTGAAGGGAGTAGTACACAGCATTGTACGAGATCTTCAGTTTCTTGGCAATTTCTCACATGGAATAGCCTTCATTTCTCAGAACAAGAATAGACTGACGAGTTTCAGAAGAAAGGTATTTGTTTCTGTCCATTTTGAGCCTGCAATCGAACCCACAAATGCTGATGCTCCAGATACTCAACTAGTCTAAAGAAGGCAATTTTTTTGCTTCTTTAATCAGGACAACAATTTTCAGATGTGCTAACATAATTGAAAAAGGGTTTTCTAATGATCAATTAGCCTTATAAAATTATAAACTTGGATTAACTAACACAAAGTGCCATTGGAACAGAGTGATGGTTGCTGATAATGGGCCTCTGTACGCCTATGTAGATATTCCATTAAAAATCAGCCGTTTCCAGCTACAACAGTCATTTACAACATTAACAATGTCAACTATTTCTGATCAATTTTATGTTATTTTAATAGACAAAAAATTGCTTTGCTTTCAAAAACAAGGACATTTCTAAATGACCCCAAACCTTTGAACGGTAGTGTATATTAGTACCAGTCAATATATATATTACTGTTGGCACTAGAAAACACAAGCATTTCCCTGCACCTGCAATAGCAAATCTGTGTACAAGACCAATCATTTTTTATTTTAAATCTTTTGGCAGGTCTTTGGTTGGAATTTTGTCTCTACATAATCTTGATATATATATATATATATATATATATTTTTTTTTTTTCTTAATCAGAGTGAAAAAGACTCAAAAGAAGAAATCCTGAAGGCTTTCCGCTTATTTGATGATGACGGCACAGGAAAAATTTCCTTCAAAAATCTCAAGAGAGTTGCCAAGGAGCTAGGTGAAAACCTGACAGATGAGGAATTGCAGGTATGTTAGGATGTAACTTGTTGGCGTTCTGCTCACATCTAAACATACTCAATGCATAAACCCTGACTGTTAAAACAATGCATCTTTCAAAGGAAATGATTGACGAAGCAGACCGAGATGGAGATGGAGAGATCAATGAGCAGGAGTTTCTAAGGATAATGAAGAAGACAAGTCTATATTGAATGTCTTATGTTTCCCAAGGTTTATCTTCCACTGCTGGAACAGTCTCACTTAGATGCCTTTTGATTGTTTTAAGGGTACTTTATGAAATAGCGTTTAGTGGCTTTTTTTTTTATATGGCTTGTCAAATTTAACAGATCTATACACAGATTTTTGAATATTTTAGATGTTTTTTTTTTTAAATATTTAATATTTTACTTATGTTGACTATTTTAATTAAATCATAGTTAAAGTCTAAGTTATGGTCTCCTCTTTACCATGGAAGTGAAATGATATTGTTTATTCGAAGGACCCTTGTACCTATTACTGTATGGCTCCTATAGCTATTTGGTTCCCTCTTGTGACATATGAAATGAAGTGCAGCTATAATTGTCTTAACTTAGACATATGATTTAGCCCTTTTTCTCAAGTTCAGTGAAACAGTTTGCTTATTGATAGCTTTTGATTATGCACTTCACATTATCGAGACAAACGTACAGTTCTGAATCAAAGAAATCGAATAAGCGTTGGGCCAGTAACTGAAAGTTTGCTAGATTGAATCCCTGAGCTGACAAGGTAAAAATCTGTCGTTCTGCCACTGAACAAGGCAGTTAACCCACTGTTCCTAGGCCGTCATTGTAAATAAGAATTTGTTCTTAACTGACTTGCCTAGTTAAATATAAAAATATGGCTGGCTGAATGTTATGACTAAGTCAATCTCAGATAACTCCAAGCATGGTATAAGAAATGACTGGGTTGAATGTAAGATGAGTAACTGTCAGTAAAAGTGATCACTGGGTGAGTCAGTAACCATAACTCATTTGGTCTGGCTTATGCAGACAATGGCAGACTGCCATCCTGCTCCCACAAATGCTGGGTCATTATATTGTAATTACATGGATCATTACATTGATTTGAACATTTTACAGGGTCTTGGCCGTTTGACTTACAGGTCTTTCTTTAAGCAAGTCATCTTAGAACCAGTAAGCCTGGCTAACAGGCCAAAGCACAGCAATACAATAAAAGAAACATGGACGACATACATGATTTGATTTAGATTTGATTTTAATGACATGACTACAAGCATAGCGATACAGAGATGTGCGGTGAGATGATCAGGCATGCAGATAAATCATGACACGTAGAGGTGTAAGAAAATGAACCATTCCGCTCTGCCTAAATAAACAGGATATAATGCTTACGTATTTTTCCAAGCCTCATAGAACTGTATTATTTTGAGAATGCTTGTTATTGTAAACGTTCTGATAACCTGATTCAGAGATTGAGTCAGATGGAAAATATTCATCAAAGACATTTATCTCAAATGTGTCTCAAATCTCTAAGACGGAATTGCATTAGTGCACATTACAAACACAATATATCTGGGGAAATGTACCTTGCATCTGATGCACAAATGTGTATTAATCAAGTAACCAAAATGTATAACAAACCAGCAGAGAATATTGCATGAGTCAAATCAGTCAGTCCACTTTCTCAACGTGGCCAAAGTGAGATTGAGAAAGGAACCCCCTCTGTCTAGTGTTTAGTAAACAGTCACTATGCCCACAGAAATATATTGTTATCCCATAAAAATGTCTAGTTAGTGGATAGCTGGAGCTAATTTTGTATATATTTCTGTATGTGGACACCCCTTCAAATCAGTGTATTCAGCTATTTCAGCCATACCAATTGCTAACAGTTATAAAATCGAGCACACAGCCATGCAATCTTCATAGACAAACATTGGCAGTCAATGGCCTTACTGAAGAGCTCAGTGACTTTCAACGTGGCATCTTCACAGGATGCTACCTTTCCAACAAGTCAGTTCGTCAAATTTTAGCCCTGCTAGAGCTGCCCGGTCAACTGTAACTGCAATTATTGTGAAGTGGAAACATCTAGGAGCAACGACGGCTCAGCTGCGAAGTGGTAGGCCACACAAGCTCACAGAACGGGGCCGCTGAAGCACGTAAAAATCTGTCCTCGGTTGCAACATTCATTACCGAGTTCCAAACTGCCTCTGGAAGTAACATCAGCACAATGACTGTTTGTTGGGAGCTTCATCAAATGGGTTTCCGTGGCAGAGCAGCCGCACACAAGCCTAAGATCACCATGCGCAATACCAAGCGTCGGCTTAAGTGGTGTAAAGCTCTCCGCCATTGGACTCTGAAGCAGTGGAAACACGTTCTCTGGAGTGATGAACCACGCTTCACCATCTGGCAGTCCAACGGACTAATCTGGGTTTGGCGGATGCCAGGAGAACGCTACCTGCCCCAATACATAGTGCCAATTGTAAAGTTTGGTGGAGGAGGAATAATGGTTTGGGGCTGTTTTCATGGTTCGAGCTAGGTTCCAGTGAAGGGAAATCACCGCTACAGCATACAATGACATTCTAGACCAGGTATTCCCAAACTGGGGTATGCGCAATGCCCTCTGGGGTACGCCAAATAAAAATGTGATTCACATTTGGGTGATGTTTTTTTCTTCCCCGAGTAGCCTCGTTTCACTGCCACAAATAAAATGAAACCATCTAGTGTTCAGCGAAATAACAAAATGTCAAATACAGGTAGCCTAGTCAAATAATTAACATCCAATCACATTGACCGTTACTGTATGTAGCCAAACGTAGCTGCTGCTCATGTTGGTATCTGTACTGATGGCGCAAAAGCCATGACAGGGAGACATAGTGGAGTGGTAACGCGCGTGCAAGCAGTTGCTCCCGACGCCACGTGGGTACACTGCAGCATCCCCCGAGAGGCTCTTGCAGCCAAAGGAATGCCTGACGGCTTGAAAGAAGTGTTGTACACTACAGTGAAAATGGTTAACTTTGTTAAAGCAAGTTCTCTGAATTCGTGTATTTTCTGCACTATGCAATTATATGGGCCGCGACCAAGTAACGCTTTTACAACATACAGAAAGAAGTGTGCTAGTTGTCAAGGGGCAAAGTATTGACACGTTTTTTAAAATTTGAGAGACAAGCTTAAAGTTTCATTTACTGACCATAATTTTCACTTGTCTGACCGCTTACATGATGACAAGTTTCTCACACGACTGGCCTATCTGGGTGATGTTTTTTCTCGCCTGAATGATCTGAATCTAGGATTACAGGGACTCTCTGCAACTATATTCAATGTGTGGGACAAAATTGAGGCTATGATTAAGAAGTTGGAGCTCTTCTCTGTCTGCGTTAACAAGGACAACACACAGGTCTTTCCATTGTATGATTTTTTGGTGTGCAAATGAACTCAAGCTTACGGACAATGTCAAATGTGGTATAGCGAAGCACCTGAGTGAGTTGGGTGCGCAATTACGCAGGTACTTTCCCGAAACGGATGACACAAACAACTGGATTCGTTATCCCTTTCATGCCCTGCCTCCAGTCCACTTACCGATATCTAAACAAGAGAGCCTCATCGAAATTGCAACAAGCGGTTCTTTGAAAATTGAATTTAACAGAAGCCACTGCCAGATTTCTGGATAGGGTAGAGTATCCTGCCTTGGCAAATTGCGCTGTTAAGACACTGATGCCCTTTGCAACCATGTACCTATGTGAGAGTGGATTCTCGGCCCTCACTAGCATGAAAACTAAATACAGGCACAGACTGTGTGGAAAATGACTCGCTCCAATACAACCCAACATTACAGAGTTATGTGCATCCTTTCAAGCACACCCTTCTCATTAACCTGTGGTGAGTTATTCACAATGTTCGATGAACAAATAAGGTTTTATATGTAAGATGGTTAAATAAACAGCAAAATTATTGATTATTATTATATTATTTCTGCCCCTGTCCTATAGGAGCTCTTTGTCACTTCCCACAAGCCGGATTGTGACAAAAACTTATGTTTAATACATGTATCGTATAGTGTGTGTGTGGCTTACAGCGATGGCAAAAAACAACATTTGAGAGTGTGCTGACCCTGCTGCTAGAGGGGGTACGCAGCTGGAGGTTGAATGTTTGAAGGGGTATGGGACTATAAAAAGTTTGGGAACCACTGTTCTAGATGATTCTGTGCTTCCAACAATGTGGCAACAGTTTGGGGAAGGCCCTTTCCTGTTTCAACATGATAACGCCCCTGTGCACAAAGCTAGTTCTATACAGATATGGTTTGTTGAGATCTGTGTGGAAAAATGTGACTTACTTGCACAAGAGCCCTGATCTCAACCCCATCGGACACCTTTGGGATACTGACTGCGAGCCAGGCCTAATCGCCCAACATCAGTGCCCGACCTCACTAATGCACTTGTGGCTGAATGGAAGCAAGTCCGTTCCGTGCAGCAATGTTCCAACATCTAGTGGAAAGCCTTCTCAAAAGAGTGGAGGCTGTTATAACAGCAAAGGGGGGACCAACTCCACATTAATGCCCTAGATTTTGGAATGAGATGTTTGACAAGTGTCCACATCCTTCTGGTCATGTAGTGTATATTCACAAAGGTGATGACCCTTGTGACCTAAATAATTATCTCTCTATTCCTAAACTTTATTGCCTAGCTAAAATACTATAATTCTTCATTAATTCTCAGCTAAGATCTTATCTTTGAAATGTATTCTAAATGTACATCGGTCATAGCACTATCTCTGCTGCATCCCTAGTTATAAATTATGTGGTTAACTGTATGGATAAAAGGCAACATTGGGGTGCCCTCTTCATTGACCTGTCAGCGGCTTTCGATACTGTTGATCACTCACTGTTAATTCAGAGGCTTTCCTCAATTGGCCTAGTCCAGGCTGCATGTAACTGGTTTAAAAATTACTTGACAGATAGAACTCAATGTGTATCTACTGATGGTGTTAAATCAGGTTTCCTGGATATCACGAAAGGTGTCCCGCAGGGTTCGATTCTGGGTCCTGTACTTTTTACTGTTTACATTTGGCATATTTACTTGTAACCTGCACTTGTATGCCAATGATACTGTTGCGTATGTGATTACCCCCACGGTTGACCAGGCTCTATCTGAACAACAGTCTGCCTTCATTGTATTACAGGAAAACTTTGACCTGAAATCAGTATTGAATTCAGGTAAAACTAAGTATATGTTGTTGTCTATAGCGCATAAAAATAAATATGAATGGTGTCCATATTTAGCGTGTCCCTGTATAGAAATATCTGGGCATCTGGATGGATGAAAAACTCATTTAAAGCACATTGGTGAATTAGTTCAGAAGCTGAGAATAAAAATGGGTTTCTTCTAGAAATAGATTCTGCCTCTTGCTAAATAGTATTAAATAGATTATTCAGTCAACGTTCCTATCGGTCGTAGACTATGGCGACATAATCTATATGAACATAGCTGCCACTTCATTAAAGCTGTTAGAGGCAGTTTATCGTAGTGCACTGCGCTTTAGTACAGGCAACAATTTTAGTACTCATCACTACATTCTCCACCAGAAAGTTGGTTGGCCCTCTTTGATGTCACGTAGGTTGATACATTGCTATTTTTTCATTCATAAAGCCCTTTTACAAAAAGTCCCACTGTACCGAACATCTTTACTAAACATTAGACATAAAAGTTACCACACCCGGTCTCAGGGATGGATAATTCTGGAAACTCCTTTGGTCTCTACTGAGTTTTAGCTTTTAGTTTTCTTGCACCCTATTGTGGAACAATTTTTAAATTTGACATTCCGGTGCCTCTGGGGAAATTCAGAAAGCTGATTGAGGACCTAATTACTGATGAATGTGCTGGTTTGTTATTTAGTTTTTTCTGCTTGCATTCTGAATTTTCTGTAATTCAGGGCTCATCTGTAGAGACCTTGGTCTCACTATGACTAAAATCAAATTGTATTTGTCACATGTGCTGAATACAACAGGTGTAGGTGGACCTTACCGTGAACTGCTTACTTACAAGCGCTTAATCAACAATGCAGTTAAGAAAATATTTACTAAATAAACTAAAGTACATTTAAAAAAAAAACGTTTTTATAACAATAACGAGGCTATATACAGGGGGTACCGGTACCGAATCAATGTGCGGGGGTACAGGTTAGTCAAGGTAATTTGTACATGTAGGTAGGGGTTAAGTGACTTTGCTTATATAATAAACAGCAATTAGCAGCAGTGTAAAAACAAAACTCCCTGATAAATTTAGTGTTATTCCCCTATTCTTGTGGTTGAAAATCTTGAGTTCGCCATGTTGTTGAAGGACTCCCACACCCAGGCTGCTTTTTCTCTATTCCCATAAATCAAGCCATTTCCCAAGCACCAAAGTGCTACTGCCCTTTCATCGTTGCTTGTAAAAGATGGTAGCCGTTAACTCCAAAGGTCAAGTATGTGTCATTGTTATGACTATTTAGAAGGAACCATTATTTAAACAGTGATATAAACTAAAGTAGAAGAGGCACATTGGTCTTGGTAGAGGTTTACAAAGGCTGATTTCCTTACTGGTATGTATGTATGTCTTTATTATGGAACTCTCCCATTCTGTTGAACCTTCTAGAGTAGCTTGAATACAAAGTACTGTATGTGACATTCTTGAAGCTCACCAGATCATTTTAATGGTCACTTTCAAGCTCTGTATTAGAAATTGGAGAGGTGTCGTTATTAGAAAATATTACATTTGCTGAATTGAAGTATTTAGAAACAGACCCGATTTTAAATTGTAAATCGGAATAATTCAGTGGAGTTTGAGGTGTTTATTAAACCACTTTTGCAAGAGGATGTACAATTATAAAACATGGGACAAATATCCATCTTTAATCAATAAACGTGTATTTATCAGAGTAACATGTTTAATGATGGCTGTTGTTGCATGATGGCTATTCATCACTGTGTATGCGGTTGTTTAAACTGTGAATGTCACCCTTTCCTTTCATAACTAAAACGCAAGGAATATCAGATAGAAAAACGAATAAAAACTATTTTTGAGGGGGACAAATCAAACAAACAGAACGAGATTTGTATGTAATTTATGAATGTTCAATTTAGGAGTATAAGAAGTTGATACTATAATGCATACAGGCAAACAAAAATGAATGAAAAACAAAGCAGCAGACTGTAGTAGATTGTGTGATTACTTATTCACAGTAGGAAAATGGTTTCAGTTCAATTAAAGAGATATGTTGACATGTTTGTGTTTTAGATTTGATCTAAGTGAAGCAAGCCTTCACCTTGATAACCTTTTGGAGCCACCTATTATGTGATCAAATGTATGTTCCTGAGTAGGTTGAACCAATGGTTCCCTTTTAATGTAGAGGACCAACAGAGGCGATCCCCCACCCACGGAATTGGTTCTTCCGCTATACTTACCGTAATATTGGCCATTTGTTGTTATGTTTTCTCATTTGGAATCATTCTGAAAGCAGGCACACCTGACCAAATTTAACCAACACAGTTCCAGATTGCATAGTCCTATTTGATTTCACAATTTTTGGGGGAAAAATGTTTTTAGAATATTCATAACAAATAAACAATCACAAGCCGTCATCTTGGCTTAACGCCCAGTATGTTGAGTGTTATCGTCAGCCTCTCCGGAAATGCTCACTAACACTTTACAGTGAGGAGACCGCAGTGTAGGAAATATCTGTAGGTGGGAGTACAAAGTATATCTGTCACAATCAAGAGTGTTTGTATTTCATGATTAATTGTTATATATTAACAAAATGAAAAATCCTGTCCTTGTTCAATAATGACATGATTAGCCAATGCAACAGAGATACACTCACCTACGTATTTATTTGAACAGTGAAACAAAAATGTGTACGTTTGGCTCTATACTCCAGCATTTTGGATTTGAGATCAAATGTTTTCTATGAGGTGACAGTACAGCATGTCACCTTTTAGATCAGTATTTATTCATACATACAGTGCCTTCAGAAAGTATTCACACCCCTTGACATTTTCCACATTTTGTTGTTACAACCTGAATTGAAAATTAAATTGTGATGTTCTCACGGATCTACACACAACACACAAAATCCTATCACGTCAAAGTGGAATTATGTTGTTAGAAATGTTTACAAATTAATTAAAAATGAAAAGCTGAAATGTCTTGAGTCAATAAGTACTCAACCTCTTAGATGTGGCAAGCCTAAATATGTTCAGGAGTAAATATTTGCTCAACAAGTCACATAATAAGTTGCATGGACTCACTCTGTGTGCAATAATAGTGATGATTTCTGAATGACTATTTCATCTCTGTACCTGACACAGACAGTACAATTATCTGTAAGGTCCCTCAGTCAAGCAGTGAATCGTAAACACAGATTCAACAACAAAGACCAGGGAGGTTTTCCAATGCCTCGCAAAGGGCATCTATTGAGAGATGGGTAAAAAAAAATGCTGACATTAAATACCCCTTTGAGCATGGTTAAGTTATTCATTACACTTTGGATGGTGTATCAATACACCCAGTCACTACAAGGATACAGGCATCCTTCCTAACTCAGTTGCCAGAGGGAAAGGAAACCTTTCCAGAGGGAAAGGTTAATGGTGATTTTAAAACAGTTACAGAGTTGAATGGTTGTGATAGGAGAAAACTTAGGATGGATCAACAACATTGTAGTTTCTGCACAATACTAACCTAATTGACATAGTGAAAAGAAGGAAGCCTGTGCAGAATGCAAATATTCCAAAACATGCATCCTGTTTACAACAAGGCACTAAAGTAATACTGCAAAAAATGTGACAAAGCAATTCACTTTTCGTCCTGAATACAAAGTCTTATGTGTTGTATTGGATTTGCCCCAAACATTACTGATTACCACGCTCCATATTTTCAAGCATAGTGGTGGCTGCATCATGTTATGGGTATGCTTGTAATCGTTAAGGACCAGGGAGTTTTTCAGTATTAAAAAGAAACGGAATGTAGCTAAGCACAGGCAAAACACTAGAGGAAAACCTGGTTTAGTCTGCTTTCCACCAGACACCGGGAGATGAATTCACCTTCCAGCAGGACAATAACCTCGAACACAAGGTCAAATCTACACTGGAGTTGCTTACCAAGAAGACAGTGAATGTTCCAGTCAAAATCAAATCAAATCAAATTTATTTTATATAGCCCTTCGTACATCAGCTGATATCTCAAAGTGCTGTACAGAAACCCAGCCTAAAACCCCAAACAGCAAGCAATGCAGGTGAAGAAGCACGGTGGCTAGGAAAAACTCCCTAGAAAGGCCAAAACCTAGGAAGAAACCTAGAGAGGAACCAGGCTATGTGGGGTGGCCAGTCCTCTTCTGGCTGTGCCGGGTGGAGATTATAACAAAACATGGTCAAGATGTTCAAATGTTCATAAATGACCAGCATGGTCGAATAATAATAAGGCAGAATAGTTGAAACTGGAGCAGCAGTTACAGTTTTGACTTAAATCTACTTGAATATCTTTGGCAAAACCTGAAAATAGTTGGTTAGCAAAGATCAACAACCAATTTGACAGAGCTTGAAGAATTTTGAAAAATGTACAATCCAGGTGTGGAAAGTTCTTAGAGTCTTACCCAGAAACACTCACAGCTGTAATCACTGCCAAAGGTGTTTCTAACATGTATTGATTCAGGGGGTTGACTACTTATCTAATTTGATCGTTGTTTTCCCTCAAAATGTTAGAATTTTTCATCCACTTTGATATTACAGAGTATTTTGTGTAGATCGTTGCCAAGAAAATTACAATTAAATCTATTTTAATCCCACTTTGTAATACAACAAAATGTGGGAAAAGGGGTGTGAATACTTTCTGAAAGCAATTTATGTATCTAGTCCCCCATTTGAAGGTGTCATAAGTATTTGGACAAATTCACTTATATGTGTATTAAAGCAGTCAAAGGTTCATTATTTGGGCCCATTTTCCGAGAACACAATTACTACAACAAGCTTGTGACGACAAACTTGTTGGATCCATTTGCAGTTTATTTTGGTTGTGTTTCAGATTATGATGTGTGCCCAATAGAAATGAATGGTAAATAATGTATTGTGTTTAAATAGAAATATAATGTTTCTGAACACTTCTACATTAATGTGGATGCTACCATGATGCTACCATGATAATCCTGAATGAATCGTGAATAACCATGAATCACAGACGAACAAAGATCCTAACCCCAAGACACACTAACCTCTCACCATTACCAATAACAGGAGGTTTGTGTTTTTTTGGGGGGGGTATGATCTTTATGCCTCTGCAACTTTCTCACTCAATATTCAAGATGAATTCACGATTATCCGTAATCATGGTAGCATCCACATTAATGAAGGAAGTGTTCAGAAGCATATTCTACTCTTATTTACAATGAAGGTAACTCCAAAATGACAATGCCTTATTTACAATCATTTCTACGGGTCACAGCATAATCTGAAACACAACCAAAACATAAACAGTAAAACAGATATGTATGAAAATCCCCTCGAATAAAAGGTGACATTATGTATTGTCGCCTTATTTGAAACATTTGATCTCAAACCCAAAATGCTGGAGTGTAGGGCCAAATTCAAAGTTTAAGCCTCACTGTCCAAATAAATAAGTAGGGGAGTGTTCACAAAAACTGCAGTGAAATCCATAGATTTAAACTTCAAATTTGAAGTTAGATTTTAGCTCTTAGATTTGTCATTGTAAATCTTTATTTTACTCTGTTTAGGGTTGTTTAGTATGACCACAAACTCGTTTACTTAGAGATTTATATCAACTAAAGACTAACAATATAAATTATTTTACCACCAAAAGGATTGATTGTCAAGAAAGTGGTGAGTAATATTTCTCAGGAGTCTCACTTATTTTATCCCCTCCCTTCAAGGACTTATATAATATGCTTTGTGCGTTGCACCAGATTTATATATATATATATATATAACCGTTCATTTCCATCTGTAGTCTCTGGGCAGATTACTTCCAAGCACCTGATAATAACAGATTACAAAACATGTGATCCCTTGAGCAAGAGCCATTCAGTTGTATTTTGAATCCATGTGTTAATGTACATACACGATCCACGTGCATCAACATTTTGATTCTCTCTCTATTCTTTTGACTCAAACATTTTATACTACCACCCTAAGATAGATTGTACATTAACTATCACAAAATACGTAGTTCAGTATCTAGTTCCTTATTACGGTTAATGAAAATTGTCTGCACACCTGTAATGAAGCCACATGTCTTGCACTGTGTTTAACACGGTTGACCACAGAAAACAACTCTCACTCTGATTTCACAGTGACAGAGTTCTCTAAGACAGCTACCTTCCCTCAATGCAAAACTGCTCACACTAGCATATAGCACACTATCACACCAGGGTCGTATTGGTAGATTCACATGACTGGACAAGGAAAGTTGTGATTCATCTCGTGTCTACCTGAGGACAGAAATCCCTTCCATGAGTGATAACCAACTCTCAGACAACTAAATGGACTCCCTAGGAATGAAATAACAGTCCTAGAGATACACCTTCCAACAGGACGATAAGGGGTGCTCGCCATTGCCTTTCCCCTATATAATGACACTATGAGTACTGCTAGTGTTACTTGCTTCACAGCTCATAGGCCCAGTCCCCACCCACTATTTCCTTTATGCTGAAACAAAGACCAGGAAGGAGGGGTTTTCTCTTGAATCTGTCACAAGCTCACTTCCTCCTCTCAGATAGAAGCCAGTAGTACAGCATCCACTCCGTAAGAGGATGGAACTCCTTAGGTAACCTCAGACCGCTGACGCTGCAGAAACCGGTTTACGCACACATCTCACATGAAATCATGGTGATGCTTGTTCAGTTTTCCCCAACAGGGAATTATTACGACACCGATTGGAATCAAACAACAACAAAAAATGACAAGAGGTAAAAAATAACAGCTGAAGTGTTAAAGTACTGCTATAATGACCAATAGCTCATTAAAGATGCGTTCCCCAAGTAAAAAACACTAGCATTTTTCTCCAAGATTGATTATCAAATTAATAACATTGGGTAAATTGTAAAAGTATGATTTGTATATTTTATTTGACATTTGTTCAATTTAAAACGTATGAATTAAGTGCCAGAGATAATGAAATTGTGAAGAGTTTTGAAATACACTCAGCCACCACAGATGATGTAAGACTGAACTCATTACATTCTTATTGACTAGTGAATCTATGATTGAGCGACCCCCACACCAACCTAAAGATGCAATCATAACACGTGACAAGACACAGAAAGTACAGTGCTGATGAACTTCACCCAGGGTCCTACACACTCTTGTAACATCACCCCCTAGCTCGTATGTCTGTTTGAAATCAACAGCCCTCTCTCCAGCTTTCACTGGTTTCTATGGAGTTGTTTGAGATTTCACCACTGTGGGATTGATGCGGAATTCTACCATAATATTCAAAACTATACATTTCCCAAAATGAGCAATACTACAAGGACAGACACTGATAATATAACATAAGCTGAATTATAATTAGGTTTCAGGAGTAATAAACAGCAGGCCTCAGTCTTGGGGGTAGCTTTCAGGTGAGAGTCTGGTTTCAAGGGTTCCTTTCTGTTGGTACAAACGTATATCCTCCCAGAAGAGGGAAATATGGTGGAGTGCCCTTAGACATTGTAATGTCATTGTTGTAGTCCTTCAAAGAATTTCCTGTTGTTCCTACAAGTTATGCTTGTGTAGGAGGCCAACCACACACAAACAGCTATTTGATGTGTCTGCAGATACATTTAGGCTATTGTTACCTATAAAACCTATTAGATGTATCGGTCCTCTGATTCAGAGTGAATCTGCTCTGTAGTTTCCTGCCTTGTGTGCAGAAAGTATGCTTTCGTTGTCACTCTCGCTTCCGTACGCCCTACGCACCCACCACTTGATGCAACTCTGAGCTCACGTTGTGGTAATGGCCAGTGGAAAAGAAAATGTGTTTACTCATTCAATCACTTTCCACAGTTTTCCAATATCTCAAACGTGGTTTTCCTGTGTCCTGATGGACAAATATATAGGTAAGTTAGACACCTGTCCACATTACCAGTCAACGTTTTGAACAGCATCCTTTGGGTAATTTGTGCCATCGTTAAAGAAAGTTAAGAGAAGATGAAGCTGCTTGTTTGTTGTCTCCTAGCCATCACCTGTGTATTGGTGGATGCAGACAAGGGTGAGAGAATCCTGAAGCTGACTGAAGTAATAAAGGAATTAAAAGCGCTAAACAGAACTGTGACGGTAGGTCAACCTGCAATTTATTTAACACTTTCTCAAAGCTTATGCGTTATAAGCACTTAATGTATTCGATGGACTCTTGGAAGAAACCATGAGCTTTGATGAATGATTATAGCATGTTTTATTATGCATTATACTGTGTACTGCAATGCATCTATTGCCTTTTTACATTTATAAAGGCTGTGAATGGCTCAGAAAGAATTACCTTAACGGTAATGCTACATCTCTGGGGCTGATATGTATAAAATGCAATCTCAGTACCAACATTTTTTTGTTGTCGTCTTGCAGCACAACAGTGTGATGTCGAACGCTCCTTCAATGGATACGGAAGTAAGTGATTTTTAAAGGGAAATCTACTATAGCTCATTTACTTTGCAAACATATGGAGCTCATGCTGACATCAGTCAGATAACTCATAAACAATGAATGACCGCTGTTATTGGGGTTGCTGTCATTTATGCTCTCCCACCTACTGTCTATGGCACAATGTAGGATGCTAGTACTAGGGCAGGCAAATGTGGTCTTGTGAGGTCAGGAAATACTGGTGTGATACATTATGGTAAAAAATGACACAATCAACAATACTATAAAGCAATAAAGAGTGCAATTACATGTGTAATAGATTTGCATAAATGATGTGTATAGTTAATTAGCTATATCACCAATAATGAGTAAATACTTAGTTTAATATAATAGTCTAATTTGAAGTAATTCATTTAGTAATCCTTTAGTCATTATAACAGGATGTGGAGACAGGAGAAAGGTACACAGTACTACATCTTTTCATGGAAAACTATTTTGTTTACTAAAAACTCTTCAGCTAAATTACTAGCATGGGTCAATTGGTTTTACGATATGTGAATAACTAAATCAAATAAACTAACTGAAAGTATTAATGGACAATCTACAATAAAAAATACACGTGTTGGTTTTATCTTAGCAGGTGTAACACATTTACAGTGTTAACATATGATTAGAGTAGAGGCCCACACACTCAGAATCACAAACTCTTTCATAAAAATGTTTAAAAAACACACTTGATAAGAGAATGATTTTTCTTTCAGCTATTTATCAGTTGCCCTAACAGTCAATCCAGTTTGGCATGTGTTATTGTCAGAGTTCTGTGCATGAAGGAGTCAATGTGAAAGTGAGCTCCAAGTCATGAATGAGTCAATTTGAAAGTGAGCTCCATGTCTCTTGTGCACATTTAGGAGAACTGTAATGAGTAATCACACTACCATGTCTCTGTGGCTTATCCCCAAGAGACAAACTGTGCTACTGTGCTGTTAAAGATTCCTTATTAATAAGAATTCCTTGTGGTTTTACTAAATGTTTGACTATATCTTAAAAGTTAGTTGAACATAGTTGTCCTAAACTTAACCAAATATTTAATTAGTATACCATGGAACCAGTCTGTTACCAATGTTTAATAGGTAAACGTTCCATCAAAAGGTTTCCATGTTATCGTTTTGACACTAAATATAAAATTGTGTCTGTACACTCTCCCTGGAACCAAAAATGTTTCTCCTACGGCGACAGCCGAAGAACCCTTTTAGAACCATTTCTTTCTAAGAGTGTAGCCGTCTAACAGTTATTGTTTGAGACTCAAAAGTTTGAGGCCCACCGCATGGGGAAAAATATCATTGCCTAATGGTAGAGACAAATGAAAGCCTCCACATGGAAAATGTGTTGTCATGTCAGCAAAGAGAGTTATTTTCTATACTGTGAAACACCCAGTCAAAGTGGAGAAACTGGAAACAGGCAGCAAGTAACAACAGTGAAAACATCTCTCTACTTAATCTCAGTGAAGCAGGGGAACATTATTCTGTATTGGATACATTGGTAGAAACATTATTGTTTCTTTGTCGGGGTGTGGATGTGATGTGCCAGGGTAGACGGGAAAGTCTTACCTTGAAAAGCAGAATATGACCTTTGTGTGTCAAGGTTTTGTAGCAAATGATAACACAATCAATATAAATTGTAGGGAAAGGTATGACTTATTACAACTTAACTATGTCTATGAGAGGACCAACATACTTGAGAGCGGGTTATGTTATGAAGTATAGGCATTGTGGGCATTAGGTGTATGTGGCTCAATAGAATACATTTGGCTGGCATGAACTGGAAATATTGCATGTATTCGGGTAGAAGTTCAGGTTAATGAAATGTAGCAGTGTGATGAATGGCAAATTTATCTTGAAGATTGTATGTTGCTTAATTAAGCAATAATGCCCGAGGAAGTGTGGTATATGGGCTTGGGTAGCAACCCTTGATTTGTGTCGGGACTATATATTGTGGAAGGATAACATAGTATGAATAAATTGCTAAAAAATAGCCATAATGAAAATATTTCAATAATTATTTGAATATGTTGGTAACCCATTGTATAACAATGATAATGCCCTCGAATCCGATGTTTGGAGGATATATTCGCACGGTTTGCCAGCCCAAAACAAAACACCAGAGCCAATATATCCTACAAATACCGGATTCGTGCGTATTATCACTTAAATACAGCAGCGCCCTCATGTGGTTCCTATTCCACATTACAAGGTTTACATGCGAGTGTAACAGAGTATCAAAATACAATCAATTTGATTTGCCTCAACTAGTTTAACTAGTGGAGAATAACCAGTCTTGTTCCATTCCATAATTTAGTGTCTCTTTTTGCTTTTTACAGGAGTGCTGTTCCCAGTCTGCCTTGAAGTGCTTCCGGGCGATGGTACCTCATCTCAAGGCCAAAAATAAGACCCTTCAGCGTAAAGTTATCAAAAACCTCAACAACCGAATGATTGTGAGTCACTTAAGAAAATGTGAAAAATGTATATCTATATAAAAATGTAGATAGCAAGACTGTGTGGAAAAATATTAACATGTTGCTTTGTTCGGTTTTTAGTTGGGAAGTCTGGACTCCTGCAGTCAGGAGGAGAGAGAGGTGAGCCTTGCCATTATTTTCCTAATTACACTATTAGCGTCATCATGATCATCATTATTGAACGTAATCATTTGAGGGAACGTGGAAAGTATGTTAAGGGTAATAGTTACTTTACTAGGCCTATTTTCAGTCCAAATCCAAGAGTAACTTCAAATGAGCATTTTATCCAGAAAACAAATTAAATTGTGAGAGCCAACTAACATTTTCTGTGTTCCTTTATTCCCTCAGAAAACAGTCTGCCAAGGATGTGATTCATATCCAAAGGACAGCCAGAAATGTGTACAACAGTTGGAATCTCTGCTTCAAAAGGTATCCGTTTTTTTATAAATCAGTCAGACTTTTAACAACAATGTCATCTACACTTCAAAGAAAGCAAATGATTGTAGTGTGCAGTGTGCTAACTACCAAAATATGTTTTTCAGGCCATCAGTAGACTGGCGTGAGGAAAAGATTGGGAGGGGGGTAAACATGGGAGAAGACATGGGAATGTGTAGAAGACACTACTCTGTGAACACATCAGAGGCATGGCCATTACCGTCACCTTACTATTCTATTTATGTCATATTTATTTATGAAATGGTGTTATCCTACTCAAGCTAAAGAATGTTCTTTTTTTTTTTTTTATTACCACAAGACAGCCTTTTTGGTGCCCTATAGTGCAAGAAGATGTCCATGCAGTTTATCATTTGATTGTTCATATTTCTTTATTTATTCACATGAACATGTTTGTATGTTTGTATACTATTCACATTGTTAGTTGTGAATATCTCACCCATTACTCCATACTATGCATCTTATTAAATCAAAAATAAGTGTCTCACAATGAGATTAAATCGATTGAAAAGGTGAAGAAATTATGAAATTGGAGAAAAGGTATTTGTTCATCATTTTTGATGATCCTTTACTGTTGTTTTTTGTATTAATCAAAAACATGTCATTTAATGTAAGAATATTAAATAACTGATATTGTATATGTGTTCTGATTATTTAAATTGCAATTACAAATCAAATTGAGGCCATTCATTCACAGCAACAGATAAGGGGGGTGGGGGGGGGGTACTATTTTCAAAAGTATGTGGTGAATTTTCAAAACACTTAGTACCAAACGTTAAACTGGTCACTCTTGTAACGCAGCCAGTCTTACATTCAAAACCTTTCATTTTGTTTGTAGATATCTTTCACCACACAACCCTTGATCAAAATATAAGTTTACTGTGAAATATAATGAGTAGATTGGTTTAAATCACCAAAACACAACATAATAATATCAATTTAACAACCAGTTACACCAATAGCAAAAAATGCAACATACATGTTTCAAATTTGCCCTTTGAAGTGCTGAAAGTAATACAGTACATGACACTATTTTCACTTTAGGCTATAGGCTATACTATACTTTAGGCTATAGGCTATACTATACTTTAGGCTATAGGCTATACTATACTTTAGGCTATAGGCTATACTATACTTTAGGCTATAGGCTATACTATACTTTAGGCTATAGGCTATACTATACTTTAGGCTATAGGCTATACTATACTTTAGGCTATAGGCTATACTATACTTTAGGCTATAGGCTATACTATACTTTAGGCTATAGGCTATACTATACTTTAGGCTATACACTTGTACTACCCATCAAAATGCACTGAAAATCTTATTTCAAAAATGTCCAATTTGTGAT
Source organism: Oncorhynchus mykiss (assembly GCF_057628025.1). Lineage (NCBI taxonomy): Eukaryota > Metazoa > Chordata > Actinopteri > Salmoniformes > Salmonidae > Oncorhynchus > Oncorhynchus mykiss. Next base: position 15,412,472 of record NC_143035.1, read on the forward strand.
CGTCATTTTGATTTTCAGATATAATTACAACATAGGAGTAGGTCTACTGTAGTCAAATGTAGGCTAACAGTCAAAATTACAGTCAACAAAGGAAAAGAGTGAAAAGAAAGAAACTAGTTTGCATCAAGCCCGTCTTGAGCATTTGGCCAACGGTTCTCATCCACATCTCAGTAAATATTCTCATTGTTCATGCACCTGGGGAAAAACCTTTTGTCAAGGCGAATCTAAGCCTGGATTGAAATCATTGCCTGCCTCATCCATGGCCTGAGGGAGAGTGGTACGCTCTGTGGGATGACAATCATACATTTTGCACCTGTATTGTAATCAGCATTGTATTTTACAATATCGTATTTATGTATTGTAGTGATCCTGTACGTGACTCAGTTCGTAAAAGCGTGGCACTAGGAACACCAGAGTTGTGGGTTCGATTCCCACTGGAGTCACATACAAATGTGTAGAGTCACTGTTATCACTTTGTATAACAGTGTCTTCCACATAAATTGCATATATTATAGTATTACAGTACTGTATTGGCCAATGCCATTTTAGTAAAGCAGTGTGAACCCCACCTCAGGAACTTAATTTTGAATACATGTTTACATACAGTACATAACTGATCTAGTCAATATCAGATCTATTGACAGTAAAACTTACTGTGAAGTAAAGTCATGATAGTCACATTACGGTATACAGTGCATTCGGAAAGATTCCGCCCACTTTACTTTTTCCAAATGTTTTACGTTACAGTCTTATTTTACAATGGATTAAATAATCAATCTACACACAATATCAAATCAAAGTTTATTTGTCACGTGCGCCGAATACAACAGGTGTAGTAGCTAGACCACACAGTGAAATGCTTACTTACAGGCTCTAACCAACAGTGTGAAAAAAAGGTATGTGTGTGTGTAAGTAAAGAAATAAAACAACAGTAAAAAGAAATTTGAAAATAAGAGTAGCAAGGCTATATACAGACACCGGTTAGTCAGGCTTTTGAGGTAGCATGTACATGTACAGTGCCTTGCGAAAGTATTCGGCCCCCTTGAACTTGCGACCTTTTGCCACATTTCAGGCTTCAAACATAAAGATATAAAACTGTATTTTTTTTGTGAAGAATCAACAACAAGTGGGACACAATCATGAAGTGGAACGACATTTATTGGATATTTCAAACTTTCTAAACAAATCAAAAACTGAAAAATTGGGCGTGCAAAATTATTCAGCCCCTTTACTTTCAGTGCAGCAAACTCTCTCCAGAAGTTCAGTGAGGATCTCTGAATGATCCAATGTTGACCTAAATGACTAATGATGATAAATACAATCCACCTGTGTGTAATCAAGTCTCCGTATAAATGCACCTGCACTGTGATAGTCTCAGAGGTCCGTTAAAAGCGCAGAGAGCATCATGAAGAACCAGGAGCACACCAGGCAGGTCCGAGATACTGTTGTGAAGAAGTTTAAAGCCGGATTTGGATACAAAAAGATTTCCCAAGCTTTAAACATCCCAAGGAGCACTGTGCAAGCGGTAATATTGAAATGGAAGGAGTATCAGACCACTGCAAATCTACCAAGACCTGGCCGTCCCTCTAAACTTTCAGCTCATACAAGGAGAAGACTGATCAGAGATGCAGCCAAGAGGCCCATGATCACTCTGGATGAACTGCAGAGATCTACAGCTGAGGTGGGAGACTCTGTCCATAGGACAACAATCAGTCGTATATTGCACAAATCTGGCCTTTATGGAAGAGTGGCAAGAAGAAAGCCATTTCTTAAAGATACCTGGGAGGCACACCAAACATGTGGAAGAAGGTGCTCTGGTCAGATGAAACCAAAATTGAACTTTTTGGCAACAATACAAAACGTTATGTTTGGCGTAAAAGCAACACAGCTCATCACCCTGAACACACCATCCCCACTGTCAAACAAGGCGGTGGCAGCATCATGGTTTGAGCCTGCTTTTCTTCAGCAGGGACAGGGAAGATGGTTAAAATTGATGGGAAGATGGATGGAGCCAAATACAGGACCATTCTGGAAGAAAACCTGATGGAGTCTGCAAAAGACCTGAGACTGGGACGGAGATTTGTCTTCCAACAAGACAATGATCCAAAACATAAAGCAAAATCTACAATGAAATGGTTCAAAAATAAACATATCCAGGTGTTAGAATGGCCAAGTCAAAGTCCAGACCTGAATCCAATCGAGAATCTGTGGAAAGAACTGAAAACTGCTGTTCACAAATGCTCTCCATCCAACCAAACTGAGCTCGAGCTGTTTTGCAAGGAGGAATGGGAAAAAATTTCAGTCTGTCGATGTGCAAAACTGATAGAGACATACCCCAAGCGACTTACAGCTGTAATCGCAGCAAAAGGTGGCGCTACAAAGTATTAACTTAAGGGGGCTGAATAATTTTGCACGCCCAATTTTTCAGTTTTTTGTTAAAAAAGTTTGAAATATCCAATAAATGTCGTTCCACTTCATGATTGTGTCCCACTTGTTGTTGATTCTTCACAAAAAAATACAGTTTTATATCTTTATGTTTGAAGCCTGAAATGTGGCAAAAGGTCGCAAAGTTCAAGGGGGCCGAATACTTTCGCAAGGCACTGTAGGTATGGTTAAAGTGACTATGCATATATGATGAACAGAGAGTAGCAGTAAAAAGAGGTGTTGGCGGATGGTGGGACATAATGCAGACAGCCCGGTTAGCCAATGTGCGGGAGCACTGGTTGGTCGGGCCAACTGAGATAGTATGTACATGAATGCATAGTTAAAGTGACTATGCATATATGACAAACAGAGAGTAGCAGCAGCGTAAAAGAGGGGTTGGGGAGCGGGGGGAACACAATGCAAATAGTCCGGGTAACCATTTGGTTACCTGTTCAGGAGTCTTATGGCTTGGGGTTAAAAACTGTTGAGAAGCCTTTTTGTCCTAGACTTGGCACTCTGGTACTGCTTGCCATGCGGTAGTAGAGATAACAGTCTATAACTGAGGTGGCTGGGGTCTTCGACAAATTTTAGGGCCTTCCTCTGACACTGCCTGGTGTAGAGGTCCTGGATGGCAGGCAGCTTTGCCCCAGTGATGTTGCGGAGGCCGAGCAATTGCCGTACCAGGCAGTGATGCAACCGGTCAGGATGCTCTCGATGTTGCAGCTGTAGAACCTTTTGAGGATCTCAGGACCCATGCCAAATCTTTTTAGTTTCCTGAGGGGGAATAGGCTTTGTCATGCCCTCTTCACGACTGTCTTGGTGTGTTTGGACCAATGTTGTGTCGTCTGCAAACTTAAAGATGGTGTTGGAGTCGTGCCTGGCCATGCAGTCGTGGGTGAACAGGGAGTACAGGAGGGGACTGAGCACGCACCCCTGGGGAGCTCCAGTGTTGAGGATCAGCGTGGCAGATGTGTTGCTACCTACCCTCACCACCTGGGGGCAGCCGGTCAGGAAGTCCAGGATCCAGTTGCAGAGGGAGGTGTTTAGTCCCAGGGTCCTTAGCTTAGTGATGAGCTTTGAGGGCACTATGGTGTTGAACACTGAGCTGTAGTCAATAAATAGCATTCCTTTTGTCCAGGTGGGAAAGGGCAGTGTGGAGTGCAATAGAGATTGCATCATCTGTGGATCTGTTTGGGTGGTATGCAAATTGGAGTGGGTCTAGGGTTTCTGGGATAATGGTGTTGATGTGAGCCATTATCAGGCTTTCAATACCACACAATGACGAAGCAAAAACATTATTATAATGATTTTGCAAATGTAAAAAAATATATATATATATGAAATTACACATTTACGTATTCAAACCCTTTACTCAGTACTTTTTTGAAGCCCCATTGGCAGCGATTACAGCCTCGAGTCTTCCTGGGTATGACGCTACAAGCTTGGCACACCTGTATTTGTGGAGTTTCTCCCATTCTTCTCTGCAGATCCTCTCAAGCTCTGCCAGGTTGGATGGGGAGCGTCGCTGCACAGCTATTTTCAGGTCTCTCCAGAGATGTTTGATCAGATTCGATCTGGCTGGGCCACTCAAGGACATTTAGAGACTTTTGCCGAAGCCACTCCTGCATTGTCTTGGCTGTGTGCTTAGGGTCATTGTCCTGTTGAAAGGGAAACCGTTGCCCCAGTCTGAGGTCCTGAGCACTCTGGAGCAGGTTTTGGGGAAAAAACAGCATGATGCTGCCACCAACATTATACACCGTAGAATTTGTGCCAGGTTTCTTCCAAATGTGATGCTTGACTTTCAGGCCAAAGTGTTCAATCTTGGTTTCATCAGACCAGAGAATCTTGTTTCTTATGGTCTGAGTCCTTTATGTGCCTTTTGGCAAAATCCAAGCGTGCTTTCATGGGCCTTTTACTGAGGACTGGCTTCTGTCTGGCCACTCTACCATAAAGGCCTGATTGGTGGAGTGCTGCTGAGATGGTTGTCCCTTTTGGAAGGTTCTCCAATCTCGACAGAGGAACTCTGGAGCTCTGTCAGAGTGACCATCGGGTCAAGGCCCTTCTACCCAGATTGCTCAGTTTGGCCGGGCGGCCAGCTCTAGGAAGAGTCTTCGTGGTTCCAAGCCTCCTCCATTTAAGAATTATTGAGGCCACTATACCCTTCTCCAGATCTGTGCCTCGACACAATCCTGTCTCGAAACTCTATGGACAATTCCTTCAACCTCATGGCTTGGTTTTTGCTCTGACATGCACTGTCAACTGTGGGACCTTATATAGACAGGTGTGTGCCTTTCCAAATCATATCTAATCAATTGAATTTACCACAGGTGGACTCCAATCAAGTTGTAGAAACAGCTCAAGGATGATCAATGGAAACAGGATGCACCGGAGCTCAATTTATTTTGAGTCTCATAGCAAAGGATCTGAACAGTTATTTACACAAGGTATCTGTTTTTTAATTTTAATATATTTGCAAAAAATGCAAAATAACTTTTCGCTTTGTCATAATGTGTATTGTGTGTAGATTAAATCAAATCCTCATCAATCAATTTTAGAATAAGCTGTAATGTAACAAAATGTGGAAAAAGTGAAGGGGTCAATACTTTCCAAATGCACTGTATATCATACTATACATTCCTACTTTGGAGACATAGGCCAACATTTTCTTTATGTGGCTCTCAAAATCTGTAGTGGACGAACCAGTTTAAAATCTATAGGTTTACCAAATGGTTTAGTGTTTATCAATTAAGACCAGTCAGATTAAGTAATAGTAAAATTTATTTTAAAAATGAGAAGAGAATCATATTGTCACGTCCATACTTACTGATCTTAGTTCCTTTTGTATGTTTCTATTTTAGGTTGGTCAGGGCGTGAGTTGGGATGGGCATTCAATGTTTTTGTTCTATGTTTGGTATTTCTATGTGTTTGGCCTGGTATGGTTCCCAATCAGAGGCAGCTGTCAATCGTTGTCTCTGGTTGAGGACCATACTTAGGTAGCCTATTTTCCCACTCTTGTTTGTGGGTGGTTGTTTTCTGTTGTGTGTCTGCACCAGCCAAAACTGTTTCGGTCGTTCGGTTTGTTGTTTTTTGTTCTAGTGTTCAGTTTCTTCATTAAATTTCCCATGAACATGTACAACGCTGCACCTTGGTCCTCTTCACCTTCTTCCACCTACGAATATCGTTACACATATCAATATTAATGTGAGCATTGCATTTGGAAAGGCAATTACTTTATGTGAACATGTAATGCTATGTCAAACATGTATATCTAGATGAAACACTGATTAAGTTATGTGTTGTACTTAGTCAATTGAAAATGTGCTTAGAGTTTTGAAACTGCCTATTTGATGATCTGATTTGAGTTTTGTATTAAGAGTTGCGAAAATGTACCACATACTTATGAAAAGAAAAAAAAAGAAATTAAAGTACAAAAAGGGGAATTTCACACCCTTGGGGAATCTGGGTTTGTATCCATCATGCTCGAGGAATTTATAGGTCAGCGAGATGTGTTTCACACATAATCGCCCAGGAGGAAGGCAGGTCTGGGTTTCACGCGCTGAGTGAAACATCCTATTACAGCTTCCGGTGTATTAATGTGGAGGGGATGGGGGGGGGGGCTCTGTGTTATACTGTCTGCACTATACATTTTGTTCTTGTAGATATTGTTGTCCTTTTTTGATAGAGCCACTGGACCTCTTTCAGCAATGTTCCTATTGGCAGATCCATTGCTAAATATACAAGCTGACACATTGTTCCAGTCTCTGAAAGATTACAACTAGTGTGGAGCGGTGCTTCGAGGTCTGGCTTGTCCCTCCCCAAGGCGGGCTTTTTTGAAAGGGTAGCGAACACTAACACAATCCTTTGGGCAGAACTGACCAGACAATTACAATTACAATCTTGTCTAAAAATCAGCTTCTTGATATGCCGCACCTGTCAGGTGGATGGATTATCCTGGCAAATGAGAAATGCTCACTAACAGGGATGTAAACAAATTTGTTCACAACATTTTAGAGAAATAAGCTTTTTGTGCATATGGAACATTTCTGAGATCTTTAATTTCAGCTCATGAAACATGGGACTAACACTTTACATGTTGTGTTCATATTTTTGTTCCGTATAGTTAGCACAGCCAGACAAACAGAACACCACACGGGCATGATAAACATCAGTGAAAAACAAACGTTTTCAAAAACATCTTGCGTAGAGAAATTCTGAGATTACTGCGTGTTGGTCAATCGAAGTAAACAATTCTGCAAGTTTGTGGGTATCTAGTGGGGCCGTATCTGCATTCGCTATGAATGCTGGATTTTGTGGTTCACTATGAACAGCAGAATATACAGGAAGTCAAAACTTTTATAGGCAGAGTTCCTCTGTCCAGTGTCTGTGTTCTTTTGCCCATCTTAATCTTTTCTTTTTATTGGCCAGTCTGAGATATGGCTTTTTCTTTGCATCTCTGCCTAGAAGGCCAGCAACCCGGAGTTGCCACTTCACTGTTGACGTTGAGACTGGTGGGTTCTATTTAATGAAGCTGCCAGTTGAGGACTTGTAAGGTGTCTGGTTCTCAAACTAGACACTCTAATGTACTTGTCCACTTGCTCAGTTGTGCACCGGGGCCTCCCACTCCACTTTCTATTCTGGTTAGAGACAGTTTGCGCTGTTCTGTGAAGGGAGTAGTACACAGCATTGTACGAGATCTTCAGTTTCTTGGCAATTTATCGCATGGAATAGCCTTCATTTCTCAGAACAAGAACAGACTGATGAGTTTCAGAAGAAAGGTCTTTGTTTCTGGCCATTTTGAGCCTGTAATTGAACCCACAAATGCTGATGTTCCAGATATTCAACTAGTCTCAAGAAGGCCAGTTTTATTGCTTCTTTAATCAGAACAAGTTTTCAGCTGTGCTAACATAATTGCAGAAGGGTTTTCTAATGATCAATTAGCCTTTTAGAATAATAAACTTGGATTAGCTAACACAAAGTGCCATTGGAACACAGGAGTGATGGTTGCTGATAATGGGCCTCTGTACACCTATGCAGATATTCCATTTAAAAAATCAGCCATTTCCAGCTACAATAGTCATTTACAATTAACAATGTCTACACTGTATTTCTGATCAATTTGATGTTATTTTAATGGACAAAAACATTTGCTTTTCTTTCAAAACAAGGACATTTCTAAGTGACCCCAAACTTTTGAACGGTGGTGTATATTTAAAAAACATGTATAGGCAGTTTAAGGACACTGACTGTGGATCATTTGGCCAATAACACTAGCTTATTGATGACGCTGGCAGTGCCTGGTAGGTTTCTTTCGCTCTGTCTTTCTACTCTTTGATCAGAACGGGTCTTTCACATCCGAACTGGCAAGAGTCTTTTTCTACGGGCCTTTTCAGAATGGGTCTGACTGTTCTCGATTCCATTCAGAACAGGTCTGTCTTTTACAAATTCATTTATTGAAATTGGGTAGGGTAGCAAAGCCACAGATCCATTTTGGGACAGATCCAACTTTTTGGACCTATGAAGACCTTTAGTAGACAGACCCTGCGTTGTGGGCGTTGTTCAGCAGGGTTCACCTCTCTAACTGGACGAGACCCAAAAGGCAAGGGCCATATGAGCTCGTCCTGTAATTTAGGATAAAAAAAAAGCCACGAAAAGAAGAAAAATAAAATGCCCCAATAAATTTGACAGAATAATGCAAAGTGTGCAGAGATTGGAATCTTTAACACCAGTGACATCTGAGGGGTAAAGCTGCTCCTCATTTAGCCTGTACACCGTAGACCCATTGACTGTGTCAAATGTTTTACAACGTGCTACTAAGGTTTCCAATGTATGCATATAAAGTAAACATGAACTTCACCTCATGCAACACGGGTAACCAATATTTGCCTGTCAGTTCTCACACTAACAGGTGCGGCATGTTTTTGAGCTACCTTGCCAACACAGGAATTCCCAGCCTTAGGGGGGGGGGGGAGGGTTCAAGAGAGCCAAAACATTGTCAACCTATCTCTATCAAGTGTGCTCCATGTCTGCTAGCACAAACACTTGAAACCAAGGTGGGTTTACTACTGTAATCAAACTAGGGGTCAATAGAAGGGGATATTTAGTGTTAACTGAGGGTCCTGTGGTGAGCAGAAGTAAGTCAACTTGCACAAGCATCATCTCTGGCCTCGTTTCCCTGTCTCATAACAGTACACCTGAAAGAACAAATAGTTTCCTTTTGCAGCAATGAAAAACATTCTCGACTCAACCACAGAAGTATGTCTAACATGCCACAACATTTTGGAAGGCTGACAAGCAGGTGTCAGTGGTTTTGGTAAACCCCTAGTGGTCTCTCCAGTGGGACAGCTGGTGGTGGTTGGAGATGGTGGGTTTTTCCTCGTTGGTTAGTGCAGAATTCCCATTGTAGTCAGATATCGCTACACACATCACAATGTGAAAGATAAAACTTTTTTTTTTTTACTAAAACTGACATTCTGCAAAAGCTGTGGTATTGAACCTTCTTTAAAGAGGCAGTGCAGTCAAAATGTGATTTTACTGGGTTATCAAATGTTATTTGACACATGCGCTAAATTTAACGGTTGTAGACTTTACTGTGAAATGCTTGCTTACGAGCCCTTCCCAACAATCCAGAGTTAAATTATTATAAAAATATTAACACAAGTAATAAAATACACAAGAATGGAGCTATATACAGAACCAGATCAAGGTGCAGGTTTACAAGGTATTTGAGGTAGATACAGTGCCTTCAGAAAGTATTCCTACCCCTTGACAGCAGCCTGAATTCAAAATATATTAAATAAAAACATTCACCTTTCTACACATAATACCCCATAGTGAAGACAAAGTGAAAACATGTTTTATACATTTTTGCAAATGTATTGAAAATGTAATAGAGAAATATCTAATTTACATAAGTATTCACACCCCTGAGTGAACACATGTTAGGAAGTAATTACAGCTGTGAGTCTTTCTAGGTAAGTCTAAGAGCTTTGCACACTGGGATTGTACAATATTTGCACATAATTTGTTCTAATTCTTCAAGCTCTTTCAAGTGGCTGTTGATCATGGCTAGACAGCCATGTTCAAGTCTTGCCGGTTTTTACTTTAATCGGCTTGAAAATCTAACTAGGCCACCCAGGAACATTCAATGTCATCTTGGTAAGCAACCCCAGTGTATTTTTGATGTATTTATTTTTTAACCTTTATTTAACTAGGCAAGTCAGTTAAGGTCACTAGGCAAGTCATTTAACTCGGAAAGTCAATGAGGAACAGTGGGTTAACTGCCTTGTTTAGGGGCAGAATGACAGATGTTTTACCTTGTCAGCTCAGGGATTCAACCTTGCAACCTTTTGGTTACTAGTCCAACACTCTAACCAATAGGCTACCTGCTGCCCCCTGTATATTTGGCCTTCTTTTTTAGGTTATTGTCCTGCTGAAAGGTGAATGTCTCCCAGTGTCTGTTGGAAAGCAGACTGAACCAGGTTTTCCTCTCAGATTTTGACTGTGCTTAGCTCTATTCAGTCTTCTTAGTCCTTGCCAATGACAAGCATACCCATAACCTGATGCAGCCACCACTATGCTGGAAAATACTCAGTGATGTGTTTTGTTGGATTTGCCCCAAACATAACCATTTGTATTCAAGACATTTATTTTGTATTTGTTTTATTTTAGTGGCTTATTTAGGTCATCTAGGTTACTATTGTGGCGTAACAACAATGTTTCTGATCCATCTTCAGTTTTCACCTACCACAAACATTAAACTCTGTAACTGTTTCAAAATCAGCATTGGCCTCATGGTGAAATACCTGAGCGGTATCCTTCCTCTCCGGCAATGGAGTTAAGAAGAACACCTGCATCTTTTTAGTGACTGGGTGTATTGATACACCATCCAAAATGTAATTAATAACTTCACAATGCTCAAATGGATATTTAATGTTAGATGGGTTAAAAAAAAAGAAGCTAACAATAGGTGCCCTTCTTTGTGAGGCATTGGATAACCTCCCATGTCTTTAAAATCAAATTTAATTTGCGCCAAATAAAACAGGCGTAGATCTTACCGTGAAATGCTTACTAACAAGACCTTAACTCTTTTCTTAAAACTGCATTGTTGGTTTAGAAAATGTACTAAAAACTAAAGTAAAATAAATAAATAAGTAACAACAAAATAACAATAATGAGGCTATATACAGGGTGGTACAGGTTAGTTGAGGTAATTTGTACACATAGGTAGGGGTATAGTGACTTTGTGGTTGAATATGTGTTTGAAATTCACTGCTCGAATTAGGGATCTTACAAATAATTGTGTTGGGTACAGATATGTGGTAGTCATTCATAATTCATGTTAAACACTATTATTGCACACACATGCAACTTATGTGACTTGTTAAGCACATTTTTACTCCTGAATTTATTTCAACTTGCCATAAGGGGTTGAATACTTATTGACTCAAGACATTTCAGCTTTTCATTTTTTATTAATTTGTAAAAATGTAATTCCACTTTGACATAATGGGGTATTGAGTGTAGGCAACTGACACAAGATCTCAATTTAAGCCATTTTAAATTCATTCAGGCTGTGACAACAAAATGTGGAAAAAGTCAAGCGGTGTGAATACTTTCTCAAGTTATTATAATGCACTTTTAGTGTAAGAGCTATTTGAAAAGACCACCTGAAAGTTCAGTTTGGCTGGGTGGGATTTGAACCTATACGTTAATATACCAATAACAAAGACAGTTTTCCCTCCTCTCTGAAAATAACAGTTAATTTTCAGGTTACAAATCCCTCGCAGGGTTCTCCCCAGAATTGATCAAGGTATACCCCATGGATGGTGGTCACAAGCCACATAGCTATGCCACAATGGGACGTTGAACTATCGCATCTTTGGACTATGATTTATGCTACAGGTGGCGGCGGGGGGGCAGCCTGGAGATTTGAGCTTTTTTGAACACCCATAACTGACATTTAGTGCAAATCTAGAGGATTAAATTACAACAAATAACAGTGGCGCAGCCAGTCCACAAGGTGGTGCATTGTCCCTCTTACATTATTTGGTGAGAACCCTGTCTCCAATTAGGACCCTCTCTCAGACCACTCCCAAGCAGTACAAGCAAAATTATTGCTGGAGAAATGCCATTTGGCTAAGAAGATATGTTAATTTTTGACTATTTTAATTTAATACAATCACAGTAAGGTGCCTAATTGTTACCCAGAAATGATTTAATATTCATATAACATGGCTGAATTGGATCTTTAATTTGCAAGGCTAGAAAGAATGAGTTAGTCCCTTCGGGTTGTCAAAATCCTTACTACCCATACCAAGGCGTGAAGTTAAGGCTTTCGCAAAGGTCAAGGCTTTGATTGTAGGTATTGCCAGAGATGTGTTCAAGGCTTTCCTTTGCGGCGAACGTGTCCTCTAGTAACAATTTCAGGATGATTTGAATGAACATTCCAAACTGTTATGGTGAAAGGTCAAATTGCACATTTTTGTGGGGATTAATAGAAAGTCTACATGGCCACAATTACTTGTAGCGGCAAATTCGAACCAAAACAGACACTTATGTTCGACGCACAGATTTTTAGCTAATGTTCGCAAACTATTCCCCTTGTTGAAAGGGACTCAGTTCTTTGGAAAACAGACGGTAGCTCTCCAGGAACAGGGTTAGAGAGCCCTGGCCTACAGCCACATCGCTTCAAGTTTCTCCATTGAAATTGAATTCATTCTAAAGCATTTTGTTACTGTAACGTTCGTCGACCTCGTCTGAGGAGGAGTAGGAGAGATCGGACCAACATGCAGCGTGGTACGTGTCCATGTTCATTTATTCAACAGAACACTAAACAAAATAACAACGGAGAATGAAACTAAACAGTTCTGAAAGGTGACATACACTAAACAGAAAACATTCACCCAAAAGGCTACCTAAGTATGATTCTCAGTCAGAGACAACGAACGACACCTGCCTCTGATTGAGAACCATACCAGGCCATACACATAAACACAACCTAGAAAAACGAACATAGACTGCCCACCCCAACTCACGCCCTGACCATACTAACACAAAGACAAAATAAAGGAACTAAAGTCAGAACGTGACAGTTACCCTCCTTTGCTTCAAGTCATGGCCCAAAGGGTTAAATCTCACAACTTTCTAATGCCTTAAAATGTGCTAATGCTTTCAAAAAGGGACAGGACAGCTGACCTACACACCAAGTTTCAGGTACAACTGAGTGACGCAAATGAGTGGGCACCTGGAATAAAATTGTGGATCGTGGAGAGAAGCATCCACCCAACAGCCCACACTTCAGATCATGATGTGGTGTTCCTAAATGACACATACATAGTAGCTGCAACCAAAGCCACCACCTGAGTATTTGACTAGAGTGGTCTGTGGTTTCAAGCTTCCTTTGAAGAACATCTTCCATAAAGACCCAGTTTTCTTAAGGTTTGTTTGCTGAATGCAAAGCACAACTTTAGAAACTGTTCATACTTATTCTTATTATTTGTTAGGGCTGGGAATTGTCTTGGACCTCACGATACTACACTGAGGAAAAATATAAAACGCAACATGTAAAGTGTTAGTCCAATGTTTTATGAGCTGAAATAATAACGCACAAAAAGCTTCTCTCTAAAATGTTGTGCGCAATTTTGTTTACATCCCTGTTAGTGAGCATTTCTCCTTTGCCAAGATAATCCATCCACCTGACAGGTGTGGCATATTAAGAAGCTGATTAAACAGCATTATCATTACACAGGTGCACCTTGTGCTGGAGACGATAAAAGGCCACTAAAATGTGTCATTCTGTCACACAACACAATGCCACAGATGTCTGTCTCAAGTTGAGGGAGTGTGCAATTGGCATGCTGACTGCAGGAATGTCTACTACAGCTGTTGCCAGAGAATTTAATGTTCATTTCTCTACCATAAGCTGAATTTGGCAGTACATCCAAGAGGCCTCACAACCGCAGACCACATGTAACCACGCCAGCCCAGGATCTCCACATCCGGATTCCTCACCTGCGGGTTTGTCTGAGACCAGCCACCCGGACAGCTGATGAAACTGAGGAGTATTTCTGTCTGTAATAAAGCCCTTTTGCGGTGAAAACTCCTTCTGATTGGCTGGGATGGCTCCCCAGTGCGTGGGCCCATGGCCTCCCAGGCCCACCCATGGTTGCACCCCTGCCCAGTCAAGTGAAATCCATAGATTAGGGCCTAATGAATTTACTTCAATTGACCGATTTCCTCATATGAACTGTAACTCAGTAAAATCGTTGAAATTGTCACGTGGCGTGTATATTTTTGTTCAGCATATTTGTACATTGTACACTGTACATAGCCATAATATGTCATTTGAAATCTCTATTCCTTTGGAACTTTTGTGAGGGTAATGTTTAGTGTTCATGTTAATCTATTTCACTTGCTTTGGCAATGTAAACATGTTTGGAAAACAGAAAGGAAAACACAGCACACTGCTGCTCATGCTCCCAGGTGATATTTATTAACAATGTTTCGACCCGCTTTGAACCGTTAAACATGTTTCGTTTTTTCCCCCCCAAATTAACATGGCCCCTCACGTCACCAATCTCTTCCTCTCTCGTGCTCTCGCTCTCTGGCTTTCTCTCCTCTCGCATCTCTCTCTCTCTGATTTCAATTCAAAGGGCTTTATTGGCACAGGAAACATGTTTACATATGTGAAGCAGGTACAATAGATAAACAAAAGTCAAATAAACAATCAGAAATTAAACTTTGACTTCTCCCTCTCTGATTGCTCTCTCTTATCTCTCGTGTGTTCCTTTCCCTTATTCTCTGTTAATTTAGTCATTGATTGAGATCCACAGGCATTCTTTTGAGTCAATTGTGAATTATATTTGCTTTGATACTGAGTTGAAAGGCAATCATTTTGAATATATGTCCAATAACTCATACACAGACAAAAATGAATGGTTAGAGTCAGAGGAATAATTCCATACATCGGTGATAAGTACAATAAGCCTACTGACAGATTTTCTGGAAAAATGGAAATCGTTCCGTTTTGAATTTGGGACTGCAGGTAGCCTAGTGGTTAGAGCGTTGGGTCAGTAACCAAAAGGTTGCTGGGATCGAATCCTCGTTCTGACAAGGTACAGATCTGTCGTTCTGCTCCTAAACAAGGCAGTTAACCCACTGTTCCCCGGTAGGCTGTAAATGAGAACAAATTATTAACTGACTTGCCTAGTTGAGTAAACGAGAACAAATTATTAACTGACTTGCCTAGTTAAGTAAACGAGAACAAATTATTAACTGACTTGCCTAGTTAAGTAAACGAGAACAAATTATTAACTGACTTGCCTAGTTAAGTAAACGAGAACAAATTATTAACTGACTTGCCTAGTTAAGTAAACGAGAACAAATTATTAACTGACTTGCCTAGTTAAGTAAACGAGAACAAATTATTAACTGACTTGCCTAGTTAAATAAAAGGTTAAATAAATAAAAAATATTTAAAAAAAAAATGAAGATGATAGAGAAATGTCCCTGCAGTGTTTAGGTGTGTAGGAGGTGAAGCATCATCAAGATGTGGTTTCATTCAGGAGGTCTTGATTAGCAGAAATGCATTTCACACTTTCCATGGATTTCCCGATCTTTAATTAGTCACTGCTGATCATTTAGGTCATAATTGATGCCTTTTTGTTGAAGCTCTAAAATATTCCATAGAGA
Source organism: Oncorhynchus mykiss (assembly GCF_057628025.1). Taxonomy (NCBI): domain Eukaryota; kingdom Metazoa; phylum Chordata; class Actinopteri; order Salmoniformes; family Salmonidae; genus Oncorhynchus; species Oncorhynchus mykiss. The sequence continues at coordinate 15,427,586 of NC_143035.1, forward strand.
ATGATGAGAATAAATGTTTATTTGAAAGGGTCCTTTGACAATATTCCAAAAGCATGTTAATATCACCAAACTGCAATCTTGCAGACAAGATCAATACATAAACTAGTGTATGTTCCAAAACTTCAGAATTCATATAGATGAATAAACTAAGATTTCTGAAATCATAATTGAGGAAAATACATGTGTGCCAAATTGATCTCTTAAGTTGACCATGAATGTAGTTTCCCTGAAGGCAATGTTGAGTCAGTGGTACTATATTTTCAGCTTTGTCATAGCGAAATAATCTTCCTGCACAGTTACCATGTTTGACCTCCCATGTGTGTAGGTGTGTTCATTTGGATTATGCTTGAACATAAATTCTATTGAGGAGAATAAAAACAGCACTAACTAGAAAAGGACATTTACTGAAGTAAATGTGGTGTGCTTGAAGTTGTAATAATGGTGTTAGTAGTAGTAGTAGTAGTAATGGTGTTAGTAGTAGTAGTAGTAGTAGTAATGGTGTTAGCAGTAATAGTAGTAGTAATGGTGTTAGCAGTAGTAGTAGTAGTAATGGTGTTAGTAGTAGTAATGGTGTTAGTAGTAATGGTGCTAGTAGTAATGGTGCTAGGAGTAGTAGTAGTGGTAATGTTGTTAGTAGTAGTAGAAATGGTGCTAGTAGTAGTAGTAGTAGTAGTAGTAGTGGTAATGTTGTTAGTAGTAGTAGTAATGGTGTTAGTAGTAGTAGTAGTGTTAGTGTTAGTACTAGTAGTTTTAGTGTTAGTACTAGTAGTTTGTGTTAGTACTAGTTAGTGTTAGTACTAGTATCTTTAGTGTTAGTACTAGTAGTAGTGGTGGTGTTAGTACTAGTAACTTTAGTGTTAGTACTAGTTAGTGTTAGTACTAGTAGCTTTAGTGTTAGTACTAGTAGCTTTAGTGTTAGTACTAGTAGTAGTGGTGGTGTTAGTACTAGTAGTAGTGTTAGTACTAGTAGTAGTGTTAGTACTAGTAGTAGTGTTAGTTCTAGTAGTAGTGTTAGTGTTAGTACTAGTAGTAGTGTTAGTACTAGTAGTAGTGTTAGTAGGACTAGTAGTAGTGTTAGTGTTAGTACTAGTAGTAGTGTTAGTACTAGTACTAGTAGTAGTGTTAGTACTAGTAGTAGTGTTAGTACTAGTAAGTACTAGTAGTAGTGTTAGTACTAGTAGTTTTAGTGTTAGTGTTAGTACTAGTACTAGTAGTAGTGTTAGTGTTAGTACTAGTAGTTGTAGTTTTAGTGTTAGTACTAGTAGTAGTGTTAGTACTAGTAGTAGTGTTAGTACTAGTAGTTTTAGTGTTAGTACTAGTAGTAGTGTTAGTGTTAGTACTAGTAGTAGTGTTAGTACTAGTAGTCGTGTTAGTACTAGTAGTAGTGTTAGTGTTAGTACTAGTAGTTTTAGTGTTAGTACTAGTAGTTTTAGTGTTAGTACTAGTAGTAGTGTTAGTGTTAGTACTAGTACTAGTGTTAGTACTAGTAGTTTTAGTGTTAGTGTTAGTACTAGTAGTAGTGTTAGTGTTAGTACTAGTAGTCATGTTAGTGTTAGTACTAGTAGTAGTGTTAGTACTAGTAGTAGTGTTAGTACTAGTAGTAGTGTTAGTGTTAGTACTAGTAGTAGTGTTAGTGTTAGTACTAGTAGTAGTGTTAGTACTAGTAGTCATGTTAGTGTTAGTACTAGTAGTAGTGTTAGTACTAGTAGTAGTGTTAGTACTAGTACTAGTAGTAGTGTTAGTGTTAGTACTAGTAGTAGTGTTAGTACTAGTAGTAGTAGTAGTGTTAGTACTAGTAGTCATGTTAGTGTTAGTACTAGTAGTAGTGTTAGTACTAGTAGTAGTGTTAGTACTAGTAGTCATGTTAGTGTTAGTACTAGTAGTAGTGTTAGTACTAGTAGTAGTGTTAGTACTAGTAGGTTTAGTGTTAGTACTAGTAGTAGTGTTAGTACTAGTAGGTTTAGTGTTAGTGTTAGTACTAGTGTTAGTGTTAGTACTAGTAGTCATGTTAGTACTAGTAGTAGTGTTAGTACTAGTAGTAGTGTTAGTACTAGTAGGTTTAGTGTTAGTACTAGTAGTAGTGTTAGTACTAGTATGTTTAGTGTTAGTGTTAGTGTTAGTACTAGTGTTAGTGTTAGTACTAGTGTTAGTACTAGTAGGTTTAGTGTTAGTACTAGTAGTAGTGTTAGTACTAGTAGGTTTAGTGTTAGTGTTAGTACTAATTTTAGTGTTAGTACTAGTAGTAGTGTTAGTACTAGTAGGTTTAGTGTTAGTGTTAGTACTAGTGTTAGTGTTAGTACTAGTAGTCGTGTTAGTGTTAGTACTAGTAGTTTTAGTTAGTACTAGTAGTAGTGTTAGTACTAGTAGTTTTAGTTTTAGTGTTAGTACTAGTGTTAGTGTTCGTACTAGTAGTTTTCGTTTTAGTCTTAGTACTAGTAGTAGTGTTAGTACTAGTAGTTTTAGTGTTAATACTAGTAGTGTTAGTGTTAGTACTAGTAGTGTTAGTAGTGTTAGTGTTAGTACTAGTAGTGTTAGTGTTAGTACTAGTTGTAGTGTTAGTAGAAGTAGTAGTAGTGTTAGTGTTAGTACTAGTAGCGTTAGTGTTAGTACTAGTAGTAGTGTTAGTAGTAGTGGTGGTGGTGGTGTTAGTACTAGTAGTAGTGGTGGTGGAGTTAGTACTAGTAGTAGTGGTGGTGGAGTTAGTACTAGTAGTAGTGGTGGTGGAGTTAGTACTAGTAGTAGTGGTGGTGGAGTTAGTACTAGTAGTAGTGGTGGTGGAGTTAGTACTAGTAGTAGTGGTGGTGGTGTTAGTACTAGTAGTAGTGGTGGTGGTGTTAGTAGTAGTGGTGGTGGTGTTAGTACTAGTAGTAGTGGTGGTGTTAGTACTAGTAGTAGTGGTGGTGGTGTTGGTACTAGTAGTAATGGTGGTGGTAGTAGGTGTTAATTGTAGTAGTAGTAGTGGTAGTGGTAGTAGGTGTTAATTGTAGTAGTAGTAGGTAGACCTTGATCTCTTCTTTCGCCCTGTCGGAATCTGACCCTCTTCACGTCTCTGCTGAGGTAATCTTTCTCAGCGACCCAGACAGCACTTTCCCCTCCGATGCCACTGTGAGGGCGTTGGTGGTGGAGGTGATGCTGGTGCTTTGTGGTTATTCCCTGACTTGTGTAGCTACCAGCTTCAGCGCCCCCTGGACACAGCTGTCAGTGTCAACTTTTACAGCTTCAGGCTTATCTAAAAAGCTCCTTTTGAAGTGGGGGTCAATGAAACAAGCCATGTGGATGACTCTCTTTGCCTTCTCTGTGTATCTGTTGTTAAGGTCTTCTCTCATTATCCTTTTCATCTCCTTGGCCAGGAATGGCTCCGTATCCTTTTCCACCAGTACATCACGTGTGATGTGGTCCAGGACAGGCTTGATGGCTGACAATGTCACTCATGTCTCTGAGGCAAGTGCATCTGTAAACTTTCTCAGAGGTTCAAGGAGCTGGCACAGTCGCTCCATGACACTTATGTCGGCATCTTTGGGCATCAGATGCCATGTTCCTCTTTCCCCAGCCAGTGTCACACAGACCGGCTGCTGTTGGCTGAGGAAACGCTCAAGCATCTTGTGTGTAGATCCCCATCGGGTCACCACATCATGGATCAGAGCCTTCTGTGGCACGTTGAGGGCAGCTTGCTTTTCTCACAGTTCTCGCCTTCTCTTCTAGCTCCTTGAGAAGCCGCGGACCAGATGATGGCAGGCCTTGACTGCTGTGTCAACTCTCTGAATTTTCAGAGCCTTTGAGATGGCCAAGTTCAAATGATGGTCAAAGCACCCAAGCCACAGATCTGGGAACTCTTCAAAAGCCTTGGTCATGTTTGTTGCGTTTTCTGTGGTTATGCAGACCAGGTCTTTCTTGCTTATCCCCCACTCTTCCAGCATATTCTCAAAGAACTCTCTGATCTTCTGAGCCGAGTGATCTTCTGGGAAGAAATGCGTTTCCAGGCAGTTTGATTCCAGTTGCCAGTCTGGGGTGTGGTAATGGATTGTGTTGACCACCCCCGCTTTCACTGGTCCAGAGGTCAGAAGTTGCAGCAAACCATGTGCCTTGAGCCCAAAATGTTCCAACACCAGCTTTAACCTGGTTGTACAGGTTTGGGATTTCAGTCTTGGAAAGTAATGCTTGTGATGGCATTTTGTAGGTAGTCACGGCAACCTTCATCAGCCTCAGAAAGCTGGGCCTCTCAACAATATGAAATGGCATCATGTCCTTCGCAATGTAATATGAAAGGGCTGCAGTGAGGTCTTGAGCATTTGTTGCTGTGGGTGCATAAGCAACCTGCCTTTAAAAATGCTTGCTGGAGTGTCTGTGTCACAACTGTAGATGAAGGTCCAGTAGCATGACTGGGTTTGCTGCACGCCCACTCTGTAAACAAGGAAATAGCAAGTGTATTATTTTTACTATTATTATTATTATTATTATTATTATTATTATTATTATTATTATTATTGTGTTGTAATTATAATAATAATAATAATTATTATTATTATTATGTGTTGTTACATTATAATTACTCACTCTTGCATTTGAGTATATGCAATGACCCCATGCACAATTTACATAAATACAAATGAGTCTTAGGAGTCTTGTATAGGAGTCTATAGTGTTTCTCCCGTTGGAACACTTTTTCAACCAAGTCGACGACTGCCGGATTTTAAATGAACAAAATATGTTGTTTGGGTGACTAAACTACATAATGTGTTATCGTGTGCAATGGGAGAATAGTCTGCAGACACACGACACATACAGCAGCAGAACAACGTGCAGTGTTTTAACAAGAGTAGGTAACACTGAAAGCTTCAGTTTACATTATGGACAAGCTATTAGAAAATTAGACAAACCATGACATTTTCCTCCATTCCGAAGTCCCCACATCATGCATTGAGCTAAAAGTTAACTTACCTTGCATTTGCTGTAAAGTAGAAGGTGGTCACGAAGATGACTCAGGAGATTTTAAGTGTTGCCCCTGTTCAAAGTGTTTTCCTTTCTGTTCTGGAGACAGGGTGACCATCTTCAATTACGTTTCACTCTCGTAAAACCCAAAATACGACCACACTTCAGATTTGGTCCTCTTTAGAAGGCTGAAAAATCTCCCGAGCGCTGTCACCGCCTTCCGCCATGTTCACACACAAAACAAAACCCAGGTTGCATGCTGCGCCTGTATCAGACTGTTGCTAACTTTGGTTGATGCTGGACAGTATTTACCGTGAGTTTTTCAAACACGGTTTTAATGATAATAAAAATGTGAAAACGGTAATACTAGCCGTCGGGAGTTTTACCTAGTTTACAGCTACATTAAAGTAAACCAACGTTTTGCTGGCCAACCTACTTTGAATAAACAAAGAATATAAAATCACAAGTTCAAACATCTCTCTCTCATACTTGCAAACGTAAGCAACCATTTAGTGAAATTAGCTCTCCAGCTCAAAATGCATAGCTTTTGCAGCTTGTAACATCAGATGACATGGCTAAAGCCAGACGGTTTGTATTTCTATCTTTATCAAGCAGGAAAAAAATCATTGGAAACACTCTTTAATTTATGCAAGCTGTCTCTAATCAATCATTCAATGTCTGGTTGTGTGTGAGTGTTTGGTGGGGGGGGGGGGGGGGGGGAAATCACCTAAACCAGCGTAGGGGTAGCATATGAATCTTAATAGCACAAAGCATAATATTTGCCAGGTTATACAATTTGTTGATCAGTGATTCTACACCTGACTTTGCTCAAGCTGATCCTCTCCAACAACCTCGATCCCTGATCATTGGACGTCGTAACAATGGGGCAATTAAGACAGTTAAAGGGGAGAGACTATTAATACAAGCAGAAAAGAGCACGCCAATACACCGCTGGGACGCTCTGTGCAGACAATATATTCTGCAACTTAGCAACAGATTATAAAACAGAAAGATGGGATAAACAGCCATCTGAAAAAAAAACTATTCTACTTTAGAAGGTTGTGGAAGATGTAGCGATGCAGTCTCACCCTTAACATAACAAGACAACATCAATCAACAACAATATTTCACTACATATTCGTTGTCTGTTCTTAACATGTGGTTATGTTAGGCAGTTTTATATCAGAAAATGTAGAGGGGAGAAATGTAGACCATTTTCAGAACATAAACGGCTAGCCTGTTTATATAAAAACAAAAAATACCCAACAACTCTGTTAAACCGCGGTATTTGGAGAGATACACTGCTCCGCCTCCACAAAGCAGGTAGTGGGAATGACAGTCTGACACCTGAACAGTTCACTGTCAGTAAATACACTTTATCAGCCAGAATAACTTTAACGTGATCACCCAGCTCTCCTACAGAATATGTTCCAGTGGATTCCTTTAATATGGAGATCCATTGTACATGTGTTCCCCCCAACTTCGCTTCTCCTCTTTACATGTTTGTGAATGCACGCATTTTGGTATCGGAAACTTTTGAGGAGGGTGTTGGCACTGGCAAAATCTCTATCCTCAGCATTTACGTGTATTTCTATAGCTAATGAAAATAGCTACTTTGTTCAAAAATACATGTTCATAGATCAAATGCCTATTATTCCCATATGTTGAAAACAGACAACAAATAAGTTAACTAATGTCCTTAAAAATCAGCTAATAATTTGGTGCATTGGGCTAAGCAGGGATAGGCAACCCTAGATTGTTGCTTATGTTCACTAGTATGGCCCCATTATCTTTTTCATGGATTGGTAAGTGGGGCTACTCATGTGTGCAAGGGATAGGCTACTGTCATGGCTGCCCAATTCCGGTCCTGGAGGTCCGAAACACTTCTGGTTTTTGTTTCTACCTGGTAGTTAATTGCACTCACCTGGTGTCCCAGGTCTGAATTAGGGTCATTTAGGTGGCGGCAATGCACCAATAGGTGCAGTCTGCCATAAAACCTTGAAGATGAATCCTGACAAGTTCTACAGTTACTCTTCTTAAAAATCTGATTTAAAACCTAACCTATGTCCAAAAAGCGAATTGTAGCATCCAATTTTGACTGTGGCATCTGACTATGAAAGCTAGAGGAAACCCTGTACTCAGGGCTCTAAAAAGTGTGTCCGTTTTGGTCCCATACACCAAAATATTTTGCTGTGCAACCTGACATTGTGGGAGCACCATGTGTCTAGAAGCATAATCAGCCAGATCAGTTGTAATGATTGGGCTTCGCTGTACTATTGTTTTAGCGTGCCCTACAGATAAAAGCGAGCCTTACTGTCATGGTTGCACCATTACTACAGCAAAAACAGATTGTATCTAGCACAAACAGGTAAACAGAAGACATGACCCATAATACTGGGGCAATGTTTTTTTCTTCCTATCGTGAATTGGCCATACAGTCAGAAACCATTTCGTAGGCTGTTCTAAAACCACATGTTCATTTGTTGACACCTTGTTCAGCCTATGTAGCATCATTAGATAGCTAACAACTTGGTTACTTAATTACCAGTACATCCAAACATGGGGGCACAGAAAGAAAGAAAGAAAACGGGATAGATTCTTCAGGAAATCAATGACCATATCAGAGCAATAAACTTGACAGTGTACAATTTCCAATGTAATGCATAGGCAGTGCTGTTAGTCTATGTCGAAACCTGATATTCAACCAATTACAGGTTTTTGTTTCAACATTTTAGCTTTTATAATAAACTAAATGGTTTTTAGACTGTTAGATTTAGTTTTTAAATGGCACAAAAGTAACTAGAAATTCAAAGACCCAAAATGGCGATATCAATCAAATAAAAAAGTATATATTTTTTGATGCTCCTAATTTTTTTTAATTGTGCTCCTACCCATTTTAAGTTGGTAGAGCCAGTGATTTTTTTTTACATTTAAAGCCCTGCCTGTACTAGACACTGCCAGTCTGCAGGCAATCACAGTTGTCCTGGATGACAATTTCAGACAATATTTAAACTAAATATATATATCATCTGTTAGGGACTACAGAGGGGTTTTGAGGCTCCCAGTCAGGTCGAGAATGGAAAACATCAGAGGAAGTTCCAGAGGGTGAACGTTTTCATATTGTGGTGGGTGTCTGTCAAATATGACTCGATGTAGGAGCTTCTTAAGTTTCAAAATGGCATAATATCTGACCAGGGAGCTGTTCGTTCTAAAAAATATATATTTCAAATCATACATTTCTGAAAAAGGCAGTGTTAAAAATGTTGTTTTCCCTTCACCCAGTCTAGCTAACGTTACAGCGAGAGAAAGTGGAATCGGTGACTAGAACACTTTTTCCTACTCCACTTAGTGGCTGTATGAAGTGGCCAGTTAAGAAATGTTTCGCATTAGGGTGATTCAAAAAAGGTAATACCAACAGTCTAAATCAATCTGCAATTTGGCTAAATCATTCCTGTTACTCTGAGAAAGCCACATCCACCAAATCAAATGATAAATACCTAACACAAATGTAAAGGGTTTTTACAGGGGAGTATGAATGCGCTCATGGAAACAGGAGCGATACTTCCGAATTTGATGTATTCATGATATTTCCCCACCTTCATCCCTCCTGATACGAATCTAACCATAGCCATCGTATGTTGGAATGAGGACATGCACAGGGACAGTTCTGTGATGATACAGACCAACAAGTGTCAGGTATGAATAGCAAAATATCACTGAATCTGTACGGGTTTCCCAACTGACTGGGTTTGATAGGGGAAACACCTTTTCCACAGAGCTCATTGTAGGTGTGAAGATGAGTTATGCCATCCGCCATCCTTTCAATTCCTCCCCTATAAGACAACTGGGGAGATTAGAATAGTGGTAATCCATTTGCTCTAAAATGGAAGGTGAAACTCTACTGAATACATTTTTTTATGCAACATGTAGTGTTCATCCCATGTTCATGAGCTGAAATAAAAAGATCCCAGAAATGTTCCATACGCACAAAAATCATATTTCTTTCCAATTTTGTTTCCATCCCTGAGCATTTCTCCTTTGCCAAGATAATCCATCCACCTGACAGGTGTGGCATATCAAGAGACTGTTACAACAGAAGCATCACACAGGTGCACCATGTGCTGGGGACAGTAAAAGGCCACTCTAAAATGTGGGTTTGAGGGAGCGTGCAATTGGCATGCTGACTGCAGGAATGTCCACCAAAGCCGTTGCCAGATAAATTAACATTACATTTTCTACCAGTACATCCAACCGACCTTACAACCGTAGACCACGTGTAACCACGCCAGCCCAGGATTTCTACATCTGGCTTCTTCACCTGCTGGATCGTCAGACCAGCCACCTGGACAGCCGATGAAACTGAGGAGTATTTCTGTCTAATAAGGCCCTTTTGTGGGGAAAAACTCATTCTGATTGGCTGGGCCTGGCAACCCAGTTGGTGGGGCTGCTGCCCAGTCATGTGAAATCCATTTATTTATTATTTATTATTCATTTATTTCAATTTACTGATTTCCTTGTATGAACTGTTATATTTTGTTTGGGGTATATTTAAATCAATATCTTGACCACATACATAGAATATCAGATTGTCCCAGACCAGGACATTTGATGAGGGTACTGTATTCATCCCAGCGGACATAAAATGTTCTGTTTTGGTGCAAAGACCAAGAACAGATCTTACGGCAGGATATGGGAATACACTGCAGCTCGATATCAGAATACTTTTTTCTCGTCCCAGACCATTTTCCACAACCGTAGTAAAATCTGGAGGTCGGGGTGAGGAACAGGACTTTGTGAGCCCTACAATGTGATGGGAGCAGCGGCGTCCAAATCAATGCTCCTACGGTTCTGCAGACAACACCAAGACAATAACACTTTGACAGGGTTTGTGCAGTGCACTAGCCCAATAGAAACACATTGTGAACAGACATTAAAAATGCTGAGCAGTTTCTCTCAACCAGTAGGGCGGGAATATACATTTTCTAAAATGTCAACCTAAAAACTATTCCGTAGTTTTCACTACTCAAAGTTTCCTTTCTCATATTGCACTCAAGCCACTCAATCCACTCAATCGATAAAATGCTTGTTTTCTGCTAGTCATTTCTACCTGTGTCAATATTCACAATGGTTTTCCCCTCATTCAAATTGCATAAGTCAATTGAAAATTGAAGTGTAAGGGCTTCTATCGAGTTTAAAATAGGGCTTTATGAAATACATTTGATTGATTCACCCAGCATCACATGAATATTTAAATCCCTTTTATATTATCAGTGTTGCCCATCTAAAGATGTTAGGATTTGTATTATCTTGCAGTCCATTGCCGCCAATGATTGGGCAGAGGCCCAGACCGCATAGACCATCCATGTGGTTGTAAGGTCAAGACCTATAAATCATCTCAGCGACACACAGTGAGAAAGAGCGAGACACACACACACGAGAGAGAGAGAGAGAGAGAGAGAGAGAGAGAGAGAGAGAGAGAGAGAGAGAGAGAGAGAGAGAGAGAGAGATAGAGAGAGAGAGAGAGACACAGCAAGAGAGAGAGCGAGACACACACACAGCGAGAGAGAGAGCGACACACACACAGCGAGAGAGAGAGAGAGAAAGAAAGACACACACACACACAGCGAGAGAGCAAGAGAGAGACACACAGCGAGAGAGAGAGAGCAGGAGAGACACACAGCGAGAGAGAGAGCGCGAGACACACAGCGAGAAAGAGAGAGAGCGCGAGACACACACAGCGAGAAAGAGAGAGAGCGCGAGACACACACACACAGCAAGAGAGAGCGAGAGCGCGAGACACACACAGCGAGAGAGAGAGAGCGCGAGACACACAGCGAGAGAGAGAGAGCGCGACACACACAGCGAGAGAGAGAGTGCGAGACAGACACAGCGAGAGAGAGAGCGAGACACACACAGCGAGAGAGAGAGAGCGAGACACACACACACACAGCAAGAGAGAGAGAGCGAGAGACACACACACACAGCGAGAGAGAGAGACACACACACAGCGAGAGAGAGAGTGCGAGACACACAGCGCGAGAGAGAGCAAGACACACACAGCGAGAGAGAGAGCGAGACACACAGCGAGAGAGAGAGAGCGCGAGACACACAGCGCGAGAGAGAGCGAGACACACACAGCGAGAGAGAGAGCGAGACACACACACGGCGAGAGAGAGCGCGAGACTCACACAGCGAGAGAAAGAGAGCGAGACACACACAGCGAGAGAGAGAGAGCGCGAGACACACACAGCGAGAGAGAGCGAGACACACAGCGAGAAAGAGAGCGCGAGACACACACAGCGAGAGAGAGAGCGCGAGACACACACAGCGAGAGAGAGAGAGCGCGAGACAGCGCGAGAGAGAGAGAGTGAGACAGACACAGCAAGAGAGAGAGCGCGACACACAGCGAGAGAGAGAGCGCGAGACACACACAGCGAGACAGAGAGAGCGAGAGACACACACACACAGCGAGAGAGAGACACACACACAGCAAGAGAGAGAGAACGAGAGACACACACAGCGAGAGAGAGCGAGACACACAGCGAGAGAGAGAGCGAGAGACACACACACACAGCGAGAGTGAGACACACTGCGAGAGAGAGAGCGAGAGACACACACACACATCGAGAGAGAGAGCGAGAGCAAGACACACATAGAGCGAGACACACAGTGAGAGAGAGAGCGAGACACACAGCAAGGGTGAGAGCGAGACACACACACACAGCGAGAGAGAGAGAGAGACACACACACACACCCTTGCCAAGACTCTCAAGGGAGTTGCTTTAAACCTCAGCCCAACCTCTCCACCCAGGAACAGCAGAGCAATCTCCCCCACCCTCCGAAATCACTGAGACAACACCCCGGACCAGCACCAATGGACCCCCCCAGTCACGGCCACAGCACCACCAACCTCAATGCCCACCACACCCAGAGCAGCATAGACCACCCCAGCTTCAGACAAGACGACTTCCTCACCGACCTAAACCCAGAATCTCTCAGAGCCTTCACAGTCAGCCCCCACCAACCAAATGAGTGACATTAAACACAGGCTGAGTCTGCTATGCTCACGTGATAGGCCGAGGGTCATGGTAAGATGAGCACAAGAACTCCACCCTCACACTACATCCACCCAAGTAGCATAACACAAATGACATATTAAATTATAAACTAATTATATTTGCATAATAAAGAGTTTACGTTTATTAAAAAATCCTATTTCATTAGTTCTTGTTGGATTGTGGGTGTTTGTCCCATTTTGAAGGTAAAGAAAAAACAGTTATGAAATCTTTTAACGTTGCATGTTGGAATTTGCAAGGATTGAAGTCCTCTGCTTTTGGGCTAAAGAGCAGAAACTCAAGACTTCCTGAAAGAAATTGCTGAGTATTGCTGAAAGAAATTGCTGATGTTGATATTGTGGCACTACAGGAAACATGGTGCAGAGGTGATGTTCTCACTGACGGTCCACTAGGTTATAGGGAGATAATCCTACCATCCACTAAACGAAAAGGAATCTAACAGGGCAGAGACTCGGGGGAAATGCTAATATGGTATAAATCTGACCTAACTCATTCAATCGAATTGATCAGAACAGGAAAACTCTTTATCTGGTTAAAAATCAACAAGGAAGCTATCTTATCAGATAAAAACGTCTTCCTCTGCGCCTCATACATTCACCCCTCAGAGTCACCCTACTTCAATGAAGAGAGTTTCTCCATTCTAGAGGGGGAGAGGAGTCACTTTCATGCCCAAGGCAACGTACTGGTCTGTGGAGACCTGAATGCTAGAACAGCAGAAGAACCAGACACTATTAACAGTCATGGAGATAAACACCTACCAGGAAGCAACAACCTTTCCCTCCCCACATACCCCCCAGAAACAACTATGACAAAAGTGAAAAACTAACATGGAGCACAGCTCCTGAAGCTCTGTGGAACACTGGGTCTGTACATAGTCAATGGTAGGCTGAGAGGGGACTCTTTTGGTAGGTACACCTACAGCTCTGTGGAACACTGGGTCTGTACATAGTCAATGGTAGGCTGAGAGGGGACTCTTTTGGTAGGTACACCTACAGCTCATCCCTTGGCAGCAGCACTGTAGACTACTTCCTCACCGACCTAAACCCAGAGTCTCTCAGAGCCTTCACAGTCAGCCCACTGACACCCCTATCAGACCACAGTATATCTGAGAAGAGCAGAACCCAGCCATGAAGCATCACGGCCCAATAAATTACATGGTACTAAACAGCCCTATAGATGGAGTGCAAACAGTACAGATATCTACCAAAAAGCAATTATTAGCCAAAAAAAAATACAATCTCTCCTGGACAACGGTTTAGCCTTAACATTCTCCTACAGCAATGAAGGTGTAAGCTTGGCCGTTTGGAACAAACTTTATATTTGACAAATTAGCCTCCTAATGTAAAGAAACATAAGAGAAAACCAAAAAGAACAGATCAAGAAAAATGGTTTGAGGGTCTGCTGTACACAGATGACCTGGTGCTACTGTCTCCCACTAAGGAGAGTCTGCTGTACACAGATGACCTGGTGCTACTGTCTCCCACTAAGGAGGGTCTGCTGTACACAGATGACCTGGTGCTACTGTCTCCCACTAAGGAGGGTCTGCTGTACACAGATGACCTGGTGCTGCTGTAACCCACTAAGGAGGGTCTGCTGTACACAGATGACCTGGTGCTACTGTCTCCCACTAAGGAGGGTCTGCTGTACACAGATGACCTGGTGCTACTGTCTCCCACTAAGGAGGGTCTGCTGTACACAGATGACATGGTGCTACTGTCTCCCACTAAGGAGGGTCTGCTGTACACAGATGACCTGGTGCTGCTGTCTCCCACTAAGGAGGGTCTGCTGTACACAGATGACCTGGTGCTACTGTCTCCCACTAAGGAGGGTCTGCTGTACACAGATGACCTGGTGCTACTGTCTCCCACTAAGGAGGGTCTGCTGTACACAGATGACCTGGTGCTGCTGTCTCCCACTAAGGAGGGTCTGCTGTACACAGATGACCTGGTGCTGCTGTAACCCACTAAGGAGGGTCTGCTGTACACAGATGACCTGGTGCTACTGTCTCCCACTAAGGAGGGTCTGCTGTACACAGATGACCTGGTGCTACTGTCTCCCACTAAGGAGGGTCTGCTGTACACAGATGACCTGGTGCTACTGTCTCCCACTAAGGAGGGTCTGCTGTACACAGATGACCTGGTGCTACTGTCTCCCACTAAGGAGGGTCTGCTGTACACAGATGACCTGGTGCTACTGTCTCCCACTAAGGAGAGTCTGCTGTACACAGATGACCTGGTGCTACTGTCTCCCACTAAGGAGGGTCTGCTGTACACAGATGACCTGGTGCTGCTGTAACCCACTAAGGAGGGTCTGCTGTACACAGATGACCTGGTGCTACTGTCTCCCACTAAGGAGGGTCTGCTGTACACAGATGACCTGGTGCTACTGTCTCCCACTAAGGAGGGTCTGCTGTACACAGATGACCTGGTGCTACTGTCTCCCACTAAGGAGGGTCTGCTGTACACAGATGACCTGGTGCTACTGTCTCCCACTAAGGAGGGTCTGCTGTACACAGATGACCTGGTGCTACTGTCTCCCACTAAGGAGGGTCTGCTGTACACAGATGACCTGGTGCTGCTGTAACCCACTAAGGAGGGTCTGCTGTACACAGATGACCTGGTGCTACTGTCTCCCACTAAGGAGGGTCTGCTGTACACAGATGACCTGGTGCTGCTGTAACCCACTAAGGAGGGTCTGCTGTACACAGATGACCTGGTGCTACTGTCTCCCACTAAGGAGGGTCTGCTGTACACAGATGACCTGGTGCTACTGTCTCCCACTAAGGAGGGTCTGCTGTACACAGATGACCTGGTGCTACTGTGACCTGGTGCTGCTGTAACCCACTAAGGAGGGTCTGCTGTACACAGATGACCTGGTGCTACTGTCTCCCACTAAGGAGGGTCTGCTGTACACAGATGACCTGGTGCTACTGTCTCCCACTAAGGAGGGTCTGCTGTACACAGATGACCTGGTGCTGCTGTAACCCACTAAGGAGGGTCTGCTGTACACAGATGACTTGGTGCTACTGTCTCCCACTAAGGAGGGTCTGCTGTACACAGATGACCTGGTGCTACTGTCTCCCACTAAGGAGGGTCTGCTGTACACAGATGACCTGGTGCTACTGTCTCCCACTAAGGAGGGTCTGCTGTACACAGATGACCTGGTGCTGCTGTAACCCACTAAGGAGGGTCTGCTGTACACATATGACCTGGTGCTACTGTCTCCCACTAAGGAGGGTCTGCTGTACACAGATGACCTGGTGCTACTGTCTCCCACTAAGGAGGGTCTGCTGTACACAGATGACCTGGTGCTACTGTAACCCACTAAGGAGGGTCTGCTGTACACAGATGACCTGGTGCTACTGTCTCCCACTAAGGAGGGTCTGCTGTACACAGATGACCTGGTGCTACTGTCTCCCACTAAGGAGGGTCTGCTGTACACATATGACCTGGTGCTACTGTCTCCCACTAAGGAGGGTCTGCTGTACACAGATGACCTGGTGCTACTGTCTCCCACTAAGGAGGGTCTGCTGTACACAGATGACCTGGTGCTACTGTCTCCCACTAAGGAGGGTCTGCTGTACACAGATGACCTGGTGCTGCTGTCTCCCACTAAGGAGGGTCTGCTGTACACAGATGACCTGGTGCTGCTGTAACCCACTAAGGAGGGTCTGCTGTACACAGATGACCTGGTGCTACTGTCTCCCACTAAGGAGGGTCTGCTGTACACAGATGACCTGGTGCTACTGTCTCCCACTAAGGAGGGTCTGCTGTACACAGATGACCTGGTGCTACTGTCTCCCACTAAGGAGGGTCTGCTGTACACAGATGACCTGGTGCTACTGTCTCCCACTAAGGAGGGTCTGCTGTACACAGATGACCTGGTGCTACTGTCTCCCACTAAGGAGAGTCTGCTGTACACAGATGACCTGGTGCTACTGTCTCCCACTAAGGAGGGTCTGCTGTACACAGATGACCTGGTGCTACTGTCTCCCACTAAGGAGGGTCTGCTGTACACAGATGACCTGGTGCTGCTGTCTCCCACTAAGGAGGGTCTGCTGTACACAGATGACCTGGTGCTGCTGTAACCCACTAAGGAGAGTCTGCTGTACACAGATGACCTGGTGCTACTGTCTCCCACTAAGGAGGGTCTGCTGTACACAGATGACCTGGTGCTACTGTCTCCCACTAAGGAGGGTCTGCTGTACACAGATGACCTGGTGCTACTGTAACCCACTAAGGAGGGTCTGCTGTACACAGATGACCTGGTGCTACTGTCTCCCACTAAGGAGGGTCTGCTGTACACAGATGACCTGGTGCTACTGTCTCCCACTAAGGAGGGTCTGCTGTACACAGATGACCTGGTGCTACTGTCTCCCACTAAGGAGGGTCTGCTGTACACAGATGACCTGGTGCTACTGTCTCCCACTAAGGAGGGTCTGCTGTACACAGATGACCTGGTGCTACTGTCTCCCACTAAGGAGGGTCTGCTGTACACAGATGACCTGGTGCTACTGTCTCCCACTAAGGAGGGTCTGCTGTACACAGATGACCTGGTGCTACTGTCTCCCACTAAGGAGGGTCTGCTGTACACAGATGACCTGGTGCTACTGTCTCCCACTAAGGAGGGTCAGCTGTACACTGATGACCTGGTGCTACTGTCTCCCACTAAGGAGGGTCTGCTGTACACAGATGACCTGGTGCTACTGTCTCCCACTAAGGAGGGTCTGCTGTACACAGATGACCTGGTGCTACTGTCTCCCACTAAGGAGGGTCTGCTGTATACAGATGACCTGGTGCTACTGTCTCCCACTAAGGAGGGTCTGCTGTACACATATGACCTGGTGCTACTGTCTCCCACTAAGGAGGGTCTGCTGTACACAGATGACCTGGTGCTACTGTCTCCCACTAAGGAGGGTCTGCTGTACACAGATGACCTGGTGCTACTGTAACCCACTAAGGAGGGTCTGCTGTACACAGATGACCTGGTGCTACTGTCTCCCACTAAGGAGGGTCTGCTGTACACAGATGACCTGGTGCTATTGTCTCCCACTAAGGAGGGTCTGCTGTACACAGATGACCTAGTGCTACTGTCTCCCATTAAGGAGGGTCTGCTGTACACAGATGACCTGGTGCTACTGTCTCCCACTAAGGAGTGTCTGCTGTACACTGATGACCTGGTGCTACTGTCTCCCACTAAGGAGGGTCTGCTGTACACAGATGACCTGGTGCTACTGTCTCCCACTAAGGAGGGTCTGCTGTAGACAGATGCCCTGGTGCTACTGTCTCCCACTAAGGAGAGTCTGCTGTACACAGATGACCTGGTGCTACTGTCTCCCACTAAGGAGGGTCTGCTGTACACAGATGACCTGGTGCTACTGTCTCCCACTAAGGAGGGTCTGCTGTACACAGATGACCTGGTGCTACTGTCTCCCACTAAGGAGGGTCTGCTGTACACAGATGACCTGGTGCTACTGTCTCCCACTAAGGAGGGTCTGCTGTACACAGATGACCTGGTGCTACTGTCTCCCACTAAGGAGGGTCTGCTGTACACAGATGACCTGGTGCTGCTGTAACCCACTAAGGAGGGTCTGCTGTACACAGATGACCTGGTGCTACTGTCTCCCACTAAGGAGGGTCTGCTGTACACAGATGACCTGGTGCTACTGTCTCCCACTAAGGAGGGTCTGCTGTACACAGATGACCTGGTGCTACTGTAACCCACTAAGGAGGGTCTGCTGTACACAGATGACCTGATGCTACTGTCTCCCACTAAGGAGGGTCTGCTGTACACAGATGACCTGGTGCTACTGTCTCCCACTAAGGAGGGTCTGCTGTACACAGATGACCTGGTGCTACTGTCTCCCACTAAGGAGGGTCTGCTGTACACAGATGACCTGGTGCTGCTGTCTCCAACTGAGGAGGGTCTGCTGTACACAGATGACCTGGTGCTGCTGTCTCCCACTAAGGAGGGTCTGCTGTACACAGATGACCTGGTGCTGCTGTAACCCACTAAGGAGGGTCTGCTGTACACAGATGACCTGGTGCTGCTGTCTCCAACTGAGGAGGGTCTGCTGTACACAGATGACCTGGTGCTGCTGTCTCCCACTAAGGAGGGTCTGCTGTACACAGATGACCTGGTGCTACTGTCTCCCACTAAGGAAGGTCTGCTGTACACAGATGACCTGGTGCTGCTGTAACCCACTAAGGAGGGTCTGCTGTACACAGATGACCTGGTGCTACTGTCTCCCACTAAGGAGGGTCTGCTGTACACAGATGACCTGGTGCTGCTGTAACCTACTAAGGAGGGTCTGCTATACACATATGACCTGGTGCTACTGTCTCCCACTAAGGAGGGTCTGCTGTACACAGATGACCTGGTGCTACTGTCTCCCACTAAGGAGGGTCTGCTGTACACAGATGACCTGGTGCTACTGTCTCCCACTAAGGAGAGTCTGCTGTACACAGATGACCTGGTGCTACTGTCTCCCACTAAGGAGGGTCTGCTGTACACAGATGACCTGGTGCTGCTGTAACCCACTAAGGAGGGTCTGCTGTACACAGATGACCTGGTGCTACTGTCTCCCACTAAGGAGGGTCTGCTGTACACTGATGACCTGGTGCTACTGTCTCCCACTAAGGAGAGTCTGCTGTACACAGATGACCTGGTGCTACTGTCTCCCACTAAGGAGGGTCTGCTGTACACAGATGACCTGGTGCTACTGTCTCCCACTAAGGAGGGTCTGCTGTACACAGATGACCTGGTGCTACTGTCTCCCACTAAGGAGGGTCTGCTGTACACAGATGACCTGGTGCTACTGTCTCCCACTAAGGAGGGTCTGCTGTACACAGATGACCTGGTGCTACTGTCTCCCACTAAGGAGGGTCTGCTGTACACAGATGACCTGGTGCTACTGTCTCCCACTAAGGAGGGTCTGCTGTACACTGATGACCTGGTGCTACTGTCTCCCACTAAGGAGGGTCTGCTGTACACAGATGACCTGGTGCTACTGTCTCCCACTAAGGAGGGTCTGCTGTACACAGATGACCTGGTGCTGCTGTAACCCACTAAGGAGGGTCTGCTGTACACAGATGACCTGGTGCTGCTGTAACCCACTAAGGAGGGTCTGCTGTACACAGATGACCTGGTGCTACTGTCTCCCACTAAGGAGGGTCTGCTGTACACAGATGACCTGGTGCTACTGTCTCCCACTAAGGAGGGTCTGCTGTACACAGATGACCTGGTGCTACTGTCTCCCACTAAGGAGGGTCTGCTGTACACAGATGACCTGGTGCTGCTGTAACCCACTAAGGAGGGTCTGCTGTACACAGATGACCTGGTGCTACTGTCTCCCACTAAGGAGGGTCTGCTGTACACAGATGACCTGGTGCTACTGTCTCCCACTAAGGAGGGTCTGCTGTACACAGATGACCTGGTGCTACTGTAACCCACTAAGGAGGGTCTGCTGTACACAGATGACCTGATGCTACTGTCTCCCACTAAGGAGGGTCTGCTGTACACAGATGACCTGGTGCTACTGTCTCCCACTAAGGAGGGTCTGCTGTACACAGATGACCTGGTGCTACTGTCTCCCACTAAGGAGGGTCTGCTGTACACAGATGACCTGGTGCTGCTGTCTCCAACTGAGGAGGGTCTGCTGTACACAGATGACCTGGTGCTGCTGTCTCCCACTAAGGAGGGTCTGCTGTACACAGATGACCTGGTGCTGCTGTAACCCACTAAGGAGGGTCTGCTGTACACAGATGACCTGGTGCTGCTGTCTCCAACTGAGGAGGGTCTGCTGTACACAGATGACCTGGTGCTGCTGTCTCCCACTAAGGAGGGTCTGCTGTACACAGATGACCTGGTGCTACTGTCTCCCACTAAGGAAGGTCTGCTGTACACAGATGACCTGGTGCTGCTGTAACCCACTAAGGAGGGTCTGCTGTACACAGATGACCTGGTGCTACTTTCTCCCACTAAGGAGGGTCTGCTGTACACAGATTACCTGGTGCTACTGTCTCCCACTAAGGAGGGTCTGCTGTACACAGATGACCTGGTGCTGCTGTCTCCCACTAAGGAGGGTCTGCTGTACACAGATGACCTGGTGCTGCTGTAACCCACTAAGGAGGGTCTGCTGTACACAGATGACCTGGTGCTACTGTCTCCCACTAAGGAGGGTCTGCTGTACACAGATGACCTGGTGCTGCTGTAACCTACTAAGGAGGGTCTGCTATACACATATGACCTGGTGCTACTGTCTCCCACTAAGGAGGGTCTGCTGTACACAGATGACCTGGTGCTACTGTCTCCCACTAAGGAGGGTCTGCTGTACACAGATGACCTGGTGCTACTGTCTCCCACTAAGGAGAGTCTGCTGTACACAGATGACCTGGTGCTACTGTCTCCCACTAAGGAGGGTCTGCTGTACACAGATGACCTGGTGCTGCTGTAACCCACTAAGGAGGGTCTGCTGTACACAGATGACCTGGTGCTACTGTCTCCCACTAAGGAGGGTCTGCTGTACACTGATGACCTGGTGCTACTGTCTCCCACTAAGGAGGGTCTGCTGTACACAGATGACCTGGTGCTACTGTCTCCCACTAAGGAGGGTCTGCTGTACACAGATGACCTGGTGCTACTGTCTCCCACTAAGGAGGGTCTGCTGTACACAGATGACCTGGTGCTACTGTCTCCCACTAAGGAGGGTCTGCTGTACACAGATGACCTGGTGCTGCTGTAACCCACTAAGGAGGGTCTGCTGTACACAGATGACCTGGTGCTACTGTCTCCCACTAAGGAGGGTCTGCTGTACACAGATGACCTGGTGCTGCTGTAACCCACTAAGGAGGGTCTGCTGTACACAGATGACCTGGTGCTACTGTCTCCCACTAAGGAGGGTCTGCTGTACACAGATGACCTGGTGCTACTGTCTCCCACTAAGGAGGGTCTGCTGTACACAGATGACCTGGTGCTACTGTCTCCCACTAAGGAGGGTCTGCTGTACACAGATGACCTGGTGCTGCTGTAACCTACTAAGGAGGGTCTGCTATACACATATGACCTGGTGCTACTGTCTCCCACTAAGGAGGGTCTGCTGTACACAGATGACCTGGTGCTGCTGTAACCCACTAAGGAGGGTCTGCTGTACACAGATGACCTGGTGCTACTGTCTCCCACTAAGGAGAGTCTGCTGTACACAGATGACCTGGTGCTACTGTCTCCCACTAAGGAGGGTCTGCTGTACACAGATGACCTGGTGCTGCTGTAACCCACTAAGGAGGGTCTGCTGTACACAGATGACCTGGTGCTACTGTCTCCCACTAAGGAGGGTCTGCTGTACACTGATGACCTGGTGCTACTGTCTCCCACTAAGGAGGGTCTGCTGTACACAGATGACCTGGTGCTACTGTCTCCCACTAAGGAGGGTCTGCTGTACACAGATGACCTGGTGCTACTGTCTCCCACTAAGGAGGGTCTGCTGTACACAGATGACCTGGTGCTACTGTCTCCCACTAAGGAGGGTCTGCTGTACACAGATGACCTGGTGCTGCTGTAACCCACTAAGGAGGGTCTGCTGTACACAGATGACCTGGTGCTACTGTCTCCCACTAAGGAGGGTCTGCTGTACACAGATGACCTGGTGCTGCTGTAACCCACTAAGGAGGGTCTGCTGTACACAGATGACCTGGTGCTACTGTCTCCCACTAAGGAGGGTCTGCTGTACACAGATGACCTGGTGCTACTGTCTCCCACTAAGGAGGGTCTGCTGTACACAGATGACCTGGTGCTACTGTCTCCCACTAAGGAGGGTCTGCTGTACACAGATGACCTGGTGCTGCTGTAACCTACTAAGGAGGGTCTGCTATACACATATGACCTGGTGCTACTGTCTCCCACTAAGGAGGGTCTGCTGTACACAGATGACCTGGTGCTACTGTCTCCCACTAAGGAGGGTCTGCTGTACACAGATGACCTGGTGCTACTGTCTCCCACTAAGGAGGGTCTGCTGTACACAGATGACCTGGTGCTACTGTCTCCCACTAAGGAGAGTCTGCTGTACACAGATGACCTGGTGCTACTGTCTCCCACTAAGGAGGGTCTGCTGTAGACAGATGACCTGGTGCTACTGTCTCCCACTAAGGAGGGTCTGCTGTACACAGATGACCTGGTGCTACTGTCTCCCACTAAGGAGGGTCTGCTGTACACAGATGACCTGGTGCTACTGTCTCCCACTAAGGAGGGTCTGCTGTACACAGATGACATGGTGCTACTGTCTCCCACTAAGGAGGGTCTGCTGTACACAGATGACCTGGTGCTACTGTAACCCACTAAGGAGGGTCTGCTGTACACAGATGACCTGGTGCTATTGTCTCCCACTAAGGAGGGTCTGCTGTACACAGATGACCTAGTGCTACTGTCTCCCATTAAGGAGGGTCTGCTGTACACAGATGACCTGGTGCTACTGTCTCCCACTAAGGAGGGTCTGCTGTACACTGATGACCTGGTGCTACTGTCTCCCACTAAGGAGGGTCTGTTGTACACAGATGACCTGGTGCTACTGTCTCCCACTAAGGAGGGTCTGCTGTAGACAGATGCCCTGGTGCTACTGTCTCCCACTAAGGAGAGTCTGCTGTACACAGATGACCTGGTGCTACTGTCTCCCACTAAGGAGGGTCTGCTGTACACAGATGACCTGGTGCTACTGTCTCCCACTAAGGAGGGTCTGCTGTACACAGATGACCTGGTGCTACTGTCTCCCACTAAGGAGGGTCTGCTGTACACAGATGACCTGGTGCTACTGTCTCCCACTAAGGAGGGTCTGCTGTACACAGATGACCTGGTGCTACTGTCTCCCACTAAGGAGAGTCTGCTGTACACAGATGACCTGGTGCTACTGTCTCCCACTAAGGAGGGTCTGCTGTAGACAGATGACCTGGTGCTACTGTCTCCCACTAAGGAGGGTCTGCTGTACACAGATGACCTGGTGCTACTGTCTCCCACTAAGGAGGGTCTGCTGTACACAGATGACCTGGTGCTACTGTCTCCCACTAAGGAGGGTCTGCTGTACACAGATGACATGGTGCTACTGTCTCCCACTAAGGAGGGTCTGCTGTACACAGATGACCTGGTGCTACTGTAACCCACTAAGGAGGGTCTGCTGTACACAGATGACCTGGTGCTATTGTCTCCCACTAAGGAGGGTCTGCTGTACACAGATGACCTAGTGCTACTGTCTCCCATTAAGGAGGGTCTGCTGTACACAGATGACCTGGTGCTACTGTCTCCCACTAAGGAGGGTCTGCTGTACACTGATGACCTGGTGCTACTGTCTCCCACTAAGGAGGGTCTGTTGTACACAGATGACCTGGTGCTACTGTCTCCCACTAAGGAGGGTCTGCTGTAGACAGATGCCCTGGTGCTACTGTCTCCCACTAAGGAGAGTCTGCTGTACACAGATGACCTGGTGCTACTGTCTCCCACTAAGGAGGGTCTGCTGTACACAGATGACCTGGTGCTACTGTCTCCCACTAAGGAGGGTCTGCTGTACACAGATGACCTGGTGCTACTGTCTCCCACTAAGGAGGGTCTGCTGTACACAGATGACCTGGTGCTACTGTCTCCCACTAAGGAGGGTCTGCTGTACACAGATGACCTGGTGCTACTGTCTCCCACTAAGGAGGGTCTGCTGTACACAGATGACCTGGTGCTACTGTCTCCCACTAAGGAGGGTCTGCTGTACACTGATGACCTGGTGCTACTGTCTCCCACTAAGGAGGGTCTGCTGTACACAGATGACCTGGTGCTACTGTCTCCCACTAAGGAGGGTCTGCTGTACACAGATGACCTGGTGCTACTGTCTCCCACTAAGGAGGGTCTGCTGTACACAGATGACCTGGTGCTACTGTCTCCCACTAAGGAGGGTCTGCTGTACACATATGACCTGGTGCTACTGTCTCCCACTAAGGAGGGTCTGCTGTACACAGATGACCTGGTGCTACTGTCTCCCACTAAGGAGGGTCTGCTGTACACAGATGACCTGGTGCTACTGTAACCCACTAAGGAGGGTCTGCTGTACACAGATGACCTGGTGCTACTGTCTCCCACTAAGGAGGGTCTGCTGTACACAGATGACCTGGTGCTATTGTCTCCCACTAAGGAGGGTCTGCTGTACACAGATGACCTAGTGCTACTGTCTCCCATTAAGGAGGGTCTGCTGTACACAGATGACCTGGTGCTACTGTCTCCCACTAAGGAGGGTCTGCTGTACACTGATGACCTGGTGCTACTGTCTCCCACTAAGGAGGGTCTGCTGTACACAGATGACCTGGTGCTACTGTCTCCCACTAAGGAGGGTCTGCTGTAGACAGATGCCCTGGTGCTACTGTCTCCCACTAAGGAGAGTCTGCTGTACACAGATGACCTGGTGCTACTGTCTCCCACTAAGGAGGGTCTGCTGTACACAGATGACCTGGTGCTACTGTCTCCCACTAAGGAGGGTCTGCTGTACACAGATGACCTGGTGCTACTGTCTCCCACTAAGGAGGGTCTGCTGTACACAGATGACCTGGTGCTACTGTCTCCCACTAAGGAGGGTCTGCTGTACACAGATGACCTGGTGCTACTGTCTCCCACTAAGGAGGGTCTGCTGTACACAGATGACCTGGTGCTACTGTCTCCCACTAAGGAGGGTCTGCTGTACACAGATGACCTGGTGCTACTGTCTCCCACTAAGGAGGGTCTGCTGTACACAGATGACCTGGTGCTACTGTCTCCCACTAAGGAGGGTCTGCTGTACACAGATGACCTGGTGCTGCTGTAACCCACTAAGGAGGGTATGCTGTACACAGATGACCTGGTGCTGCTGTAACCCACTAAGGAGGGTCTGCTGTACACAGATGACCTGGTGCTACTGTCTCCCACTAAGGAGGGTCTGCTGTACACAGATGACCTGGTGCTACTGTCTCCCACTAAGGAGGGTCTGCTGTACACAGATGACCTGGTGCTACTGTCTCCCACTAAGGAGGGTCTGCTGTACACAGATGACCTGGTGCTGCTGTCTCCCACTAAGGAGGGTCTGCTGTACACAGATGACCTGGTGCTACTGTCTCCCACTAAGGAGGGTCTGCTGTACACAGATGACCTGGTGCTGCTGTCTCCAACTGAGGAGGGTCTGCTGTACACAGATGACCTGGTGCTGCTGTCTCCCACTAAGGAGGGTCTGCTGTACACAGATGACCTGGTGCTGCTGTAACCCACTAAGGAGGGTCTGCTGTACACAGATGACCTGGTGCTGCTGTCTCCAACTGAGGAGGGTCTGCTGTACACAGATGACCTGGTGCTGCTGTCTCCCACTAAGGAGGGTCTGCTGTACACAGATGACCTGGTGCTGCTGTAACCCACTAAGGAGGGTCTGCTGTACACAGATGACCTGGTGCTACTGTCTCCCACTAAGGAGGGTCTGCTGTACACAGATGACCTGGTGCTGCTGTCTCCCACTAAGGAGGGTCTGCTGTACACAGATGACCTGGTGCTACTGTCTCCCACTAAGGAGGGTCTGCTGTACACAGATGACCTGGTGCTACTGTCTCCCACTAAGGAGGGTCTGCTGTACACAGATGACCTGGTGCTACTGTCTCCCACTAAGGAGGGTCTGCTGTACACAGATGGCCTGGTGCTACTGTCTCCCACTAAGGAGGGTCTGCTGTACACAGATGACCTGGTGCTACTGTCTCCCACTAAGGAGGGTCTGCTGTACACAGATGACCTGGTGCTACTGTCTCCCACTAAGGAGGGTCTGCTGTACACAGATGACCTGGTGCTACTGTCGCCCACTAAGGAGGGTCTGCTGTACACAGATGACCTGGTGCTACTGTCTCCCACTAAGGAGGGTCTGCTGTACACAGATGACCTGGTGCTACTGTCTCCCACTAAGGAGGGTCTGCTGTACACAGATGACCTGGTGCTACTGTCTCCCACTAAGGAGGGTCTGCTGTACACAGATGACCTGGTGCTACTGTCTCCCACTAAGGAGGGTCTGCTGGACACAGATGACCTGGTGCTACTGTCTCCCACTAAGGAGGGTCTGCTGGACACAGATGACCTGGTGCTACTGTCTCCCACTGAGGAGGGTCTGCTGTACACAGATGACCTGGTGCTACTGTCTCCCACTAAGGAGGGTCTGCTGTACACAGATGACCTGGTGCTGCTGTAACCCACTAAGGAGGGTCTGCTGTACACAGATGACCTGGTGCTACTGTCTCCCACTAAGGAGGGTCTGCTGTACACAGATGACCTGGTGCTACTGTCTCCCACTAAGGAGGGTCTGCTGTACACAGATGACCTGGTGCTACTGTCTCCCACTAAGGAGGGTCTGCTGTACACAGATGACCTGGTGCTGCTGTCTCCCACTAAGGAGGGTCTGCTGTACACAGATGACCTGGTGCTACTGTCTCCCACTAAGGAGGGTCTGCTGTACACAGATGACCTGGTGCTGCTGTCTCCAACTGAGGAGGGTCTGCTGTACACAGATGACCTGGTGCTGCTGTCTCCCACTAAGGAGGGTCTGCTGTACACAGATGACCTGGTGCTGCTGTAACCCACTAAGGAGGGTCTGCTGTACACAGATGACCTGGTGCTGCTGTCTCCAACTGAGGAGGGTCTGCTGTACACAGATGACCTGGTGCTGCTGTCTCCCACTAAGGAGGGTCTGCTGTACACAGATGACCTGGTGCTGCTGTAACCCACTAAGGAGGGTCTGCTGTAGACAGATGACCTGGTGCTACTGTCTCCCACTAAGGAGGGTCTGCTGTACACAGATGACCTGGTGCTGCTGTCTCCCACTAAGGAGGGTCTGCTGTACACAGATGACCTGGTGCTACTGTCTCCCACTAAGGAGGGTCTGCTGTACACAGATGACCTGGTGCTACTGTCTCCCACTAAGGAGGGTCTGCTGTACACAGATGACCTGGTGCTACTGTCTCCCACTAAGGAGGGTCTGCTGTACACAGATGGCCTGGTGCTACTGTCTCCCACTAAGGAGGGTCTGCTGTACACAGATGACCTGGTGCTACTGTCTCCCACTAAGGAGGGTCTGCTGTACACAGATGACCTGGTGCTACTGTCTCCCACTAAGGAGGGTCTGCTGTACACAGATGACCTGGTGCTACTGTCGCCCACTAAGGAGGGTCTGCTGTACACAGATGACCTGGTGCTACTGTCTCCCACTAAGGAGGGTCTGCTGTACACAGATGACCTGGTGCTACTGTCTCCCACTAAGGAGGGTCTGCTGTACACAGATGACCTGGTGCTACTGTCTCCCACTAAGGAGGGTCTGCTGTACACAGATGACCTGGTGCTACTGTCTCCCACTAAGGAGGGTCTGCTGGACACAGATGACCTGGTGCTACTGTCTCCCACTAAGGAGGGTCTGCTGGACACAGATGACCTGGTGCTACTGTCTCCCACTGAGGAGGGTCTGCTGTACACAGATGACCTGGTGCTACTGTCTCCCACTAAGGAGGGTCTGCTGTACACAGATGACCTGGTGCTGCTGTAACCCACTAAGGAGGGTCTGCTGTACACAGATGACCTGGTGCTACTGTCTCCCACTAAGGAGGGTCTGCTGTACACAGATGACCTGGTGCTGCTGTAACCCACTAAGGAGGGTCTGCTGTACACAGATGACCTGGTGCTGCTGTAACCCACTAAGGAGGGTCTGCTGTACACAGATGACCTGGTGCTACTGTCTCCCACTAAGGAGGGTCTGCTGTACACAGATGACCTGGTGCTGCTGTAACCCACTAAGGAGGAGTTATAGCAGCACCTAGATCATCTGCACAGATTCTGTCAGACCTGGGCTCTGACCGTTAATCTAAAAAACAAATACAATGACATTCCAAAAAAGGTCCGGAAATCAGGATGCCAAATATAAATTCTATTTGGACACAATTCTATTAGAACACACCAAAAACTACACGCATCTTGGGCTAAATATCAGCAACACAGGTAGCTTTTGCAGGGATGTGAATGAGCTGAGAGACAAAGAAAGAAGAGCATTCTAAGCCATTAAAAGGAACATTAAAATCAAAATTCCAATTAGAATCTGGCTCAAAAATGTCCAATCAGTTATAGAACCAATTGCTCTATATGGTAGTGGAGTATGAGGTCCACTCTCTAACAGTGAATTTACAAAATGGGACAAACATCCAATCGAAATACTGCATGCAGAGTTTTGCAAGACTGTATTGCAAGTGCAAAGAAAAGTAGAGTAGAGCAGAATTGGGCCAATACCCCCTCCTCATTCCAATAGAAAAAAAGAGCCATCAAATTTTACAACCATTTAAAAACAAGTGACCCCAAAACATTCCACCACACAACGTCAAGAGATGAAACAAGAGAAGAGTCCCCTCAGCCATCTGGTTCTGAGGCTCAGTTCACTAACCCAAACCAACCACATAGAGCCTCAGGACAATACTCAGAAAATCTGGCCCAACCAAATCAGCCAATGCTATTTGGCTCTAAACAGACAGTACGTGGTGGCAGACTATCTGACCACTGTGACTGATAGAAAACTGAGGAAAACACTGACTAGGTACAGACTCAGTGAGCACAGTCTGGCTATAGAGACCGGTCGTCACAGACAAACCTGGCTGCCCAGAGAGGACAGGCTGTGCTCACTCTGCTCCAGGGCAGAGGTAGAGACAGACATGCATTTCCTATTACACTGTAACAAATACTCAGACCTAAGAGAATATTTCTTTCACAAAATGCCAATTCAATACAAAGAATTTGAAACTATAAAAGATGAAGAAAAAAGCTAATATTTATTGGGTGAAAAGCCAAAATGTGCAGATTTTGGCAGCCAAATAAGTGTCCTCCTGCCTCAACCCTCAGGTTGCAGCCAGTGAAAAGTGCAATGTCAATAATATTTCCCATTTACTTTTGTTTTGGCTTCCCTACCATGTCATGTGTCTTCTCAGGCATGTTGAGACTGGTCCACTACCATTGCTTTAATGTATTATTATTATTCTCATTAATATTGTTGTTGTAGTTGCTGTTAATGCTAATCCCATTTCCACTACTACTGCTGTTGGTCCCACCATTCATATACAATGGGGAGAACAAGTATTTGATACACTGCCGATTGTGCAGGTTCTCCTACTTACAAAGCATGTAGAGGTCTGTCATTTTTATCATAGGTACACTTCAACTGTGAGAGACGGAATCTAAAACAAAAATCCAGAAAATCACATTGTATGATTTTTAAATAATTAATTTGCATTTTATTGCATGACATAAGTATTTGATACATCAGAAAAGCAGAACTTAATATTTGGTACAGAAACCTTTGTTTGCAATTACAGAGATCTTACGTTTCCTGTAGTTCTTGACCAGGTTGCACACACTGCAGCAGGGATTTTGGCCCACTCCTCCATACAGACCTTCTCCAGATCCTTCAGGTTTCGGGGCTGTCGCTGGGCAATACGGACTTTCAGCTCCCTCCACAGATGTTCTATTGGGTTCAAGTCTGGAGACTGGCTAGGCCACTCCAGGACCTTGAGATTCTTCTTACGGAGCCACTCCTTAGTTGCCCTGGCTGTGTGTTTCGGGTCATTGTCATGCTGGAAGACCCAGCAACGACCCATCTTCAATGCTCTTACTGAGGGAAGGAGGTTGTTGGCCAAGATCTCGCGATACATGGCCCCATCCATCCTCCCCTCAATACGGTGCAGTCGTCCTGTCCCCTTTGCAGAACAGCATCCCCAAGGAATGATGTTTCCACCTCCATGCTTCACAGTTGGGATGGTGTTCTTGGGGTTGTACTCATCCTTCTTCTTCCTCCAAACACGGCGAGTGGAGTTTAGACCAAAAAGCTCTATTTGTGTCTCATCAGACCACCTGACCTTC
>NC_143035.1:16032500-16035000 GCF_057628025.1 Oncorhynchus mykiss
CGACTAGAATTTCTCCAAAATACATTTTAGTCCAACTGGGGAACCAACAGCACAAAACAACAACCAATGAATCTGCTTTGACTGTCGGAAAACGAGACTTTCCACTTTGGACCCATTGGACTACAAAAGCTTCGGAGACACAGGCGCGCCGCCTCCTACGGGAGTCAAGAACTCCTGCTCTCCTCAGTCGGTTGGAGAGGAGAGTGGAGTGGAGAGGAGGGAGCGAGTGGGCACTTTGTGCCTAATTGCAACATTAATGGGAAACAAAAGCACAGCTGTAGGAGCTGCCATTCACTCAGACACACAGGAGAGCTCCGTTCTGAAAGGAGACCACCTCTTTATTCCTGAGCTGTGCTGCTGGTCTTATTTTGGAGCTGTCGTAAGACACAAAAGGAGCCTTGTCTCACCAAAGTGCACCAGAGTGTTAAATTAGGATTTGTGGTGTTCTGGGCCTCGGAAACACAGGAAGGAAGAAGCCTGCGTATAGGAACAGATGGGGAAAGCATTCAACAAAGGAGATGGAAGGGAGTCATTAGCGGAAAAGAAAGGGAACCGACAGTGACACATACACTCCATCGAGATGACACAGGCTTGTTTATGCTGGAGTATGGCTAACGGGTTGTTTTTCATCATTGAACATTATGGCATTTTGTTTCAAATATTTTTTATTAAACACACACAAGAATTGTGTATAGGTATACAAGACAGGTATACAATTCTTATCTAATCATAAAAGAGCATACAGGAACAACAAGACCCAGAGTTCTGGGTGCAAAACAAATAATACAAAACACGACATACAAAACAAGGACACATAGAAAGAAAGAGGGAAGATGTCCCCCCCCCCCGCCCCCCCCACCAACTGCTCGGGTGGCAGGGCCAGCACATGCTGCCCAATGGTAGATTAAAATATTACAATTGAGAGTGCGTTAATAAGTACAACTTCACAGCGCCAACTCGTCCAAGTAGGAGAGGAAAGGCTGCCAGATTTGATCAAATGTTGATAATTTATTGTTCAGAATATATCTAATTCTTTCTAAGTGTACAGTGTTTGCCAATTCACTGAGCCATAATTTGGTAGAGGGCGCTTCCCTCCTTTTCCAAAACAACAAGATTAGTTTTTTTGCCGAGATGAGACCGTACGAGAATAGTTGTTTTGGGGGGTTGGTTAATCCGTTTAGGGACTCAGATACTCCCAGGATTATCAGAAGCGGGTCTGGATCTATTGAAGTCTCCAGAACTTCAGAGAGGATCCCAAAAATTCCACACCAATAACCATGCAAGCTAGAGCATAGGGCAAAGCAGTGGAGTAGTGTACCCTGCGCAGCCTGACATTTATCACATGTAGGGGATGTGTCAGGAAATATCCTATGCAGTTTAGTTTTGGAATAGTGTAATCTGTGTAATACCTTGAATTGTATGAGACGATGTCCGGAATTAATGGAGCATGTGTGGATATACTCCAAGCTCTCTTCCCAGTCTGCCACCGAGATGTCAGTCCCTAGTTCTTCCTCCCATTTTGCCTTGATGGCATCTGTAGAAGGTGTGCTAACAGTTAGAAAAGCATCATATAGACGCGATATCAGTTTATCTGAGGTGGGGCATATTTTTATGCATCCGTCAAACATGGAAGGTTTAGCATTCCCAAATGTTGGGAGGTGTTTTCTAACGTAGTCTCTAATTTGCAGGTATCTGAAAAAATTACTTCTGGGAAGATTATAAGTTTCCCTCAGCAACTCAAAGGAAGCAAAGGTCCCTTCTATGTATAAATCCCCTATGGTACTTATCCCCAACTCTCCCCATCCCTCAAAGGTGTTATCAAGGTTAGAAGGGGCAAAGGAGGGATTCCTGGCGACAGGGAGCATGAATGACATTGGTGTAAGCTCAAAATTGACTTTAATTTGCTTCCAGATTCGGACTGTGCTATGTATAATAGGATTGTTACAATAAAGTGACATCTCCAGATTGACAGGCGACAAAATCACAGCGCCAATAGAGAAGGGGTGACACTCCTCACGCTCCATACTAAGCCAGCTGGATGCCGGAAGTACGTCATCCAACAGAAACATAACAACGCGGAGGTTAGCGGCCCAGTAATAAAATATAAAATTTGGGACAGACAATCCTCCTTCCATCTTGGATTTACAGAGGTGTTTTTTACCTATCCTGTGTGTTTTATAATCCCAGATGAAAGGATTGATAATTGAGTCCAGTTGTTTATGAAAGGATTTAGGTATGAATACTGGGATGTTCTGATATAGGTAGAGCAGTTGTGGGAGGAAGACCATTTTAATGGCATTAATTCTTCCGAGCAGAGAAATTGGGAGAGTTCTCCAAAATAGTATGTTTGCTTTGAGTTTTTGTATCAGAGAGGGGAAATTCTCTTTAAATAGTAAGGAGTATTGTTTGGTAACTACAATTCCTAGGTAGGTACATTTTTCTGAAGATGGGAGAATGGGAGATGTTCTAGCCAGGAGGTATTTTGCGACCGTATGGGCAT
>NC_143035.1:17380000-17420000 GCF_057628025.1 Oncorhynchus mykiss
AAAGCAGGCCCAAACCATGATGCTGCCACCACCATGTTTGACAGTGGGGATGGTGTGTTCAGCTGTGTTGCTTTTATGCCAAACATAACATTTTGCATTGTTGCCAAAAAGTTCAATTTTGGTTTCATCTGACCAGAGCACCTTCTTCCACATTTTTGGTGTGTCTCCCAGGTGGCTTGTGGCAAACTTTAAACAACACTTTTTATGGATATCTTTAAGAAATGGCTTTCTTCTTGCCACTCTATATTTGTGCAATATACGACTGATTGTTGTCCTATGGACAGAGTCTCCCACCTCAGCTGTAGATCTCTGAAGTTCATCCAGAGTGATCATGGGCCTCTTGGCTGCATCTCTGATCAGTCTTCTCCTTGTATGAGCTGAAAGTTTAGGGACGGCCAGGTCTTGGTTGATTTGCAGTGGTCTGATACTCCTTCCATTTCAATATTATCGCTTGCACAGTGCTCCTTGGGATGTTTAAAGCTTGGGAAATATTTTTGTGTCCAAATCCGGCTTTAAACTTCTTCACAACAGTATCTCGGACCTGCCTGGTGTGTTCCTTGTTCTTCATGATGCTCTCTGCGCTTTTAACGGACCTCTGAGACTATCACAGTGCAGGTGCATTTATACGGAGACTTGATTACACACAGGTGGATTGTATTTATCACCATTAGTAATTTAGGTCAACATTGGATCATTCAGAGATCCTCACTGAACTTCTGGAGAGAGTTTGCTGCACTGAAAGTAAAGGTTCTGAATAATTTTGCACGCCCAATTTTTCAGTTTTTGATTTGTTAAAAAAGTTTGAAATATCCAATAAATGTCGTTCCACTTCATGATTGTGTCCCACTTGTTGTTGATTCTTCACAAAGAAATACAGTTTTATATCTTTATGTTTGAAGCCTGAAATGTGGCAAAAGGTCGCAAAGTTCAAGGAGGCCGAATACTTTCGCAAGGCACTGTATATTACATGACCAAAAGTATCCGCCAAACCCAGATTCGCCCGTCGGACTGCCAGATGGTGAAGCTTGATTCGTCCCTCCAGAGAATGTGTTTCCACTGGTCCAGAGTCCAATGGCAATGAGCTTTCCAACACTCCAGCCGACACTTGGCACTGCGCATGGTGATCTTAGGCTTGTGTGCGGTTGCTCGGCCATGGAAATCCATTTCATGAAGCTCCAGACGAACAGTTATTGTGCTGACATTGCTTCCAGAGGCAGTTTGGAACTCGGTAGTGAGTGTTGCAAGCGGAGACTTGATTTTTTCTTGCTAAGTGCTTCAGCACTGCAGTCCAGTTCTGTGAGTTTGTGTGGCATACCACTTTGCAGCTGAGCCATTGTTGCTCCTAGACGTTCCATTTCACAATAACAGCACTTACAGTTGACCGGGGCAGCTCTAGCAAGGCAGAATTCTGATGAACTGACTTGTTGGAAAGGTGGCATCTTATGATGGTGCCACGTTGACAGTCACTGAGCCCTTCAGTAAGGCCATTCTACTGCCAATGCTTGTCTATGGAGATTGCATGGCTGTGTAATCGATTGTATACACCTGCCAGAAATGGGTGTGGCTGAAATAGCCAAATCCACTAATTTGAAGTGGTATCCACATACGTTTGTGGATGCATGTGTATGTATGTATATTTGTGTATGTGTGTGTGTGTATATGTATATGTATCAAATGGTGGGTGTGGGTGAGGGGGCACATGTACTTGTGCATGTGTGTGTTTGTGTTAGAGGAGAAAAAAGGAAAGAGCAGTATTGGCATGGCTGATATTGGCATCTCAAGATTAACATTTAAAGAATACTGCCTGAAATGACACCTTATGACAAGATGCCATAGCATCTCTTCACACTGACCGCAGACCATTCAAATCATCACATCTCTTTCTAGCAGTGTGTCAAATCTTCTGTTTTGAAAACTCTATGGAATTAAATGAGGTTTTGTAGAACTAGTGCTGCTGGCATATGATGCTTTGGCCATGGGCCTGTATGTCTTCTATTATCATATTTTCTATCCAGACAGTCACTGTGTCTCAACTACAGTGTAAGTCTGTCTGTTCTTTTACATAGATCCTCTGCCACAAGGATTTGGGGTTCCATGCTATTTCTGACAAATAGTGTCTTCATACTGCAATAGCACACATTGAGCAACCACATCATCTAACCAATCCCAGGACCATAACGTGTAATATTATAGGTTGTTTTTTGGACACTGCAAGTGTGGGATTTGATCATTGTGGCTCAATACAGCCAGTATAGAACGTCCTGATTAATAATTGATATCATAACCTTTTACAAAGGACTGTACATGTAGGCTACTACTGGGTGTCGATTTTTGTTGTATTCTACTGATTCTAATATCGAATTCTTCTGCCAAATAAGACAGTGTCCTTTCCGTATAAGCCAATGAACCCTACTATCAGCTTTGGATCCACCCATTATCCACAGAACTGTATCCTTCTTGGACCTAGTGATACAGTATGTGCTCTGGTGGAACATAGGCTGCATAGCCCAAATCTAGCCTCTAGCCTCAGATGGGAAGCTAGGCCATGAGCTGCTGTTTGCTGACCAAATGTTTGTCGCCCGGTTTGATCAAGGGCCCACTCTCTGCTGTGTCTGCTACTGTTGTCACATGGATCATAAGCCACCGGTCTTCACGGCTGCTCTCACAGGCTCTCTACGTTTTCCTTGGACCCTTTTCCCTTCACCCTGCCTTAGTCCTCCCCCTCCCTACAACCAGCCACTCTCCAACCCCCACCCCAACCACCCCCCACCCTCACCCTCTCAATCCACTCTCGGTTCATTTCAATTTGCATCCCGACTGGCCCGGATTCCCCCAGCCCAGTTAAAAGGCAGGCTATTTGTTGTGCTCTTGGTAAATGCCGTGCAGAGCTTTAAATACCCATATCAAATCTTGGAGGCTCAACCGATCAGTTTTGCAAACCTGTATCGAACAGGGGTTCAATCCGTCAGCTTAGAAATGTACACTTCTTAAATTCTGCGATAAGGTAAAACCAATCACTGGATTAGGCTCTCTCTCCTTCCAGACAGTGACAGTGGATTTCTGTATAGAGCATCTCTTTTTAGGAACGTAGTACGGGATTATAGGCTTGTGGGATAACATTGTGCTCTTTTCATTTTTCTCATTTTTCAGAGATCTTATCATTGATACATATTTTGTTCTGCTCCAGTTTCTTAATGATCAATATACAGCATTGTTCCAGCAGCGTTACCGTTGGTGTGTGGGATGTCATCAAAGCAATCGAAGATGAGATTTGATTGAATAAGCTATCAGGTTTCAAAAGGTGAGAAAAAAAAGTGTCATGTTCATCAAACATAGCAAGGCCACTGTCATAATTCATAGCACAGCCATTGCAAATGTAACATCACATGATCACGTAAGGCATTCAACAACAAACCACAGTTGTATTTTTTTTCTCGTGAGGATAACTTTATATGCCATATGGTGAATTCATAACTCAAAAAGAGGAGGGTCTCAAGAGTCCGGTGCTAGAATGTTGTTGCGGTTATGCAGCCATGTTCCAGCTGGTTTTGGGGAGAAGTGGGAGGTTTTGAGAAAAGAATGAGGTTGAGTCAAAAACCCATGGCAGGTACATAAATAACTTTCAAAAATAAAATATACAACTTATAGGTCTGCTGTATCTGTTCCAAATGTGTAGCAACTCTATAATACTATCCGGGACCACATTGAATTGAATTGAATGAGGGAGCCATCTACTCACTGCATGCTACAGACCAGATGATCAGTCTCTTATCCCTGACTTGAATATGAATTTCCACTTGGGGTTTGCCAAAAAGCATTGTCTGGATCTCTGGAAGCTCCCACTCGGTCTAACTCACACTTAAAGCCTCGAGGCATCGTCTGTGGACAGCCCTAGATCCAACTGTCATATTATTTTTTGGTTGGCTTTGCTCGAATGCAAAACGATCAGTGTGATGATTGGTGATGAAAACTCATCTCACAGTTTTGATGACTTAAGTGTGAAAAGTGGGGAAGCGGCTTATTTTAGTGGCGCACACTTTTTAGTCCCAACTCACCACAGTTATTGGACTCCAATTTAGATGACGTTGCTCTTCTATGCCTTGTCGTTACTCAGTAACTGCATTGATAACAAGAATGCAATTAAGCTTTTGTACATGGCAAGTACAGATAATAGAACATAAAACAATGATTGCATTGTAAAATGTGTTTATTCACATAAATGTAGTATTTTAAGTACTGCAGACCGATATTGTGGTATTGTTTGAGCACTAAATCATACTGCCTCATGGCATGTGAGCTATATTATCCATGTTATTAAATCAGCTTGGACTGAAATGCTAGTTGAGCTCTCGTATGAAGATCAAAGGACAGTAGGGCTGCAGATATTGCACTACCCACAACCCCTTGTGTTAGCTCCAGCTCCTCCATGACACGCAGATTTGACTTCTAGCTGTACGCATTTATAGTCAGTGTTACAATGTATTCTAAACGTATCACAAGGCATTAAAATGCATGTTAAAAAGGCACTATGTACATGTACCTCATAGAAAGTGTTACTGAAACGCCTATTGTTTTGGTCATTCCATCGTCACTCACATTCATATTCTTTCAATCCATCCACTCTGATTTGAGCGGTCTTAATTTGACTCATTGATCTGTTAAAACACTCAGTGTAAGCCTCCATTTTCTCAACAAGCTCTCGGTATAATCCCCCTAGTTGGCAGGAGAACAATGTATTTATTCCTGTGATCTAAATGGATACTACATGCGTAGGAGAAGAAGTTGACATTGAAACAGTGTAAAGTTGTTTGTATTTGTTGTATGTACTGGGTCATTACACGTTTTGAGAAGTGGAACTTGGTAATAAAGAGCACATGTTCAACTTCATAAAACACTAGTTTTCCCATCTCAAGACGTAGAAAAAAATATATACTATAGTAAGTGCCTATTAAGTGCCAAATAAAGTGAGAGGGTTGACCGTTACAGGTTTGACCGTTACAGGGTTGAGCGTTACAGGTTTGACCGTTACAGGTTTGACCGTTACAGGGTTGACCGTAACAGGTTTGACCGTAACAGGTTTGACCGTTACAGGGTTGACCGTTACAGGGTTGACCGTTACAGGGTTGACCGTAACAGGTTTGACCGTTACAGGTTTGACCGTAACAGGTTTGACCGTTACAGGGTTGACCGTTACAGGTTTGACCGTTACAGGGTTGACCGTAACAGGTTTGACCGTTACAGGGTTGACCGTTACAGGTTTGACCGTAACAGGTTTGACCGTAACAGGTTTGACCGTAACAGGTTTGACCGTTACAGGGTTGAGCGTTACAGGTTTGACCGTTACAGGTTTGACCGTTACAGGGTTGACCGTAACAGGTTTGACCGTAACAGGTTTGACCGTTACAGGGTTGACCGTTACAGGGTTGACCGTAACAGGTTTGACCGTTACAGGGTTGACCGTAACAGGTTTGACCGTTACAGGGTTGACCGTAACAGGTTTGACCGTAACAGGTTTGACCGTAACAGGTTTGACCGTTACAGGGTTGAGCGTTACAGGTTTGACCGTTACAGGTTTGACCGTTACAGGGTTGACCGTAACAGGTTTGACGATTTCATCTTAAATCAGCCATGAATCCGCTTGTGACAGGGGGAATGGAAGCTTGTTGTGTGCAACAGGGAGGAGCAATTGAATGTGAGCTTCCGAAAACAATGAAATTGTTAAAACATTTCTATCTATGGCTAACAGAGTTTTCCACCACAAAACAGCTCACCTGCTTTTACACTATGATTTTACTATTTGAAACAAATATTTGAAAAGGATTCATTTTACTATATCAAAACGAGAGTTCAGTTCATGTAATTGTGCATCTGCCTGTGTGTGTGTGTGTGCGCGCGTGTGTGACCGCCCAGCACACTACTTTTCCCATTTCTCAACCTTACTGTGGTGTCATTACAGTCATGTGTTTCCTATAAAACGAGGGGAGTTTAAAAGTTTTAAAACTGTGGGACTGACAGTGCTGTAAGTACAGTGAGAGGGCAATGACTGATTGCGAACCAAATTAATATAAATTAAATGCAGTCACTGAATCTAGCCATGAGATTTCATAATAAATGACAATATATTTGAATCACCAATTTGGAGTGGGAATTTGGGTGATTTTGAACATCATGAATGAGAATATTTTCAGAAATCATAAAGTGCGATAAACCGTTGACCTACTTCATAAATTTTCATGAGGATGTTTTAAATAATTTACTGGAAGGGTTTTTCCTTTAGTAATCTTATTATTGCCTGTACTCAGTGTTGGAGCAGCACCTGTCATAATAAATGTTACAGACACTTTAAATCCAAACAGCCAAATTGGTCGGCCATTTTAGTTTCAAAATGTGAAATCCTTTTTCTTAAATTAGACCACACCAAATAGCTCGATTATTAAAAGGATTATGAACTTTGGCGTCCGATAATTCACCAAATTATATTTCAGTTTGAATCATTCCGAGAGATGGGACCTCTGTACAAGGGTAGGCTGGAACATGTCCCTGCTTAACCGCTTGACATCCTTAGGTTACCTACTTAGCAAAAAAAGTTAGCGACTGGTGGCCTGAGTCGTCCTGGGACCTCCCTCAGTCTAAAATCTAAATGGACACAGCTTTTCCACCAACACCAACAGGCTTTGGGAGCACGGATTATGAAGCAAAATGGACAGCAAAAATCACATAAGGTTCCCCACTCCCAACCATTAGGTGGTTGGCTGGCTAATCCAGGGATTACCTGAGATAGCATCTCCCCCACTCCACGTTTTCCCTGAAAACACTAAAAGTGACCAGGGCCCCAGGCCTTATAGGTTATATATCCCACACATGAATCTTTAATAGCAGTAGTACTTTAACACAGGGAAAGAGAAGTAGGCGTATAAACCCCATATGCCTGATGTCCACGGACCATCTGTGGCGCTCTCTGGTGGAGCAGTGCTCTTGGGAGAGTACTGCTAGTAGAAGGCGCATGGTGGAGTTGAGTGATACCGTTGAAGTGAAAGGGCATTTCCACGTCAAGGGTATACAATACAGAGTTTTTCCCCCTTTCTTAAATATAGAACAGACACTTCAAAACAAACTTCCTTTGGGTTTATTTTTGGACTATCTGTTTTTCTATGTATGAATCTATTAATCAATGCATTTCTATGGGCGAATAGTAATATGGACAAATTCAGTGTTTCATCAAATCATTTTTGAAATATATTTTTGAAAGCTACAGGGGTCCTAAAATTCTAAATCAAATAGCTCAATAATCCTTGGTATGACCATCTTAAAACAATTCCATATGTTAGCTTAGTAAAAACCCAGCCCTGGGCCCTTTTTAAAAATGCCATAATATTTCAAAGTGGATTCTAACAATGGACCACCCTCAGTATAACCCATTGCCCCCATCCCACCCAGTGATCCCCTGAGCCACCTGGTAACAACAAGCGTAGCTCCGGGCAAAAGATAGGCTCCGCAAATATACCTAAGAGGTGTCTGCTGTGCTGCAACTTGGGTTGACTACACCCCAAGGGCAATGTGTCTGGAAGCTACCATCAGAGTCATTGTTGGGAAGCATCAACACTTAGATACCTTTCCCCCTTTCCTCTGATTCTTACATTCTCAGATTGTTAAATATATACGTTAATGGAATGTCTGTGTACATGAAGGCTGGGGGAGGGATACGAAGAATAATGCAAAATACGAAGAAGAACCTGACTAGAAATAATATTGACTAATTACATATATTGATCTCGCCACTGTTCGACTAATGTTGACCTGGGGCTGGTCTATATGGACCGTGCTGTTGTCAGTGTACTGCGTGAGGGATGGGCCATAGCTTCCAAGGCCTAAACATTTGCTTTACGGTCGTACAAACACGTAACAGGAGTGCTGCTTGTTTTGCCCAAAAGAGGGCCACAGACCTCAATCAGCAGCAGTGGTGTGAAAAGTACTCAATTGTCATACTTGAGTAAAAGTAAAGATACCTTAATAAAAAATGAAAAAATGAAAATGAAAAGTGTTTGTTTTTAAATATACTTAAGTATCAAAAGTAAATGGAATTGAATTTTTTTTAACTTAAATATCAAAAGTCAAAATAGAAGTATAAACCATTTCAAATTCATTATATTAAGCAAACCAGACGCCACAATTCATATTTTTTTATTGACGGATATCCAGGGGGACACTCCAGTACTCAGACACAATTTACAAACAAAGCATTTGTGTTTAGTGAGTCTGCCAGATCAGAGGCAATAGGGATGACCAGGGATGTTCTCTTGATAAGTGTGTGAATTTGACCATTTTCCTGTCAAAATGTAAGGAGTACTTTTGGGTGTCAGGGAAAATGTAAGGAGTAAAAAGCACATTATTTTCTTTAGGAATGTAGTGAAGTAAATAAAACATTTGGCAAAAATATAAATAGTAAGTACAGATACCGCCAAAAACGACTTAAGTAGTACTTTCATGCATTTTTACTTAGTACTTTACACCACTAATCAGCAGTGATCTGGGTGGGATATAAGCCCATTTGGGAGGACGGGGTGTGTGTCATTTTGGGAACACCCACACATACAATGCCTCAGTTCATTTCTGAACAAATTCCCTCTGATCAGCTAGGTTGGACATTCAGCGTATTGCAGATTTTTTGCCATTATGTGCCTATTGGAGGTAGGGGTTGTTTCTGGACACGGCTGTGGTCATTTGAATTCACTGAGTTTGCTTCCCACATTCCCACTTGGGCCCCCGAGTGGCGCAGCAGTCTAAGGCACTGCATCTCAGTGCAAGAGGCATCACTACAGTCCCTGGTTTGAATCCAGGCTGTATCACATCCGGCCGTGATTGGGAGTCCCATAGAGCGGTACACAATTTGACCAGTGTCGTCCCGGTTTGGCAGGGGTAGGCCGTCATTGTAAATAAGAATTTGTTCTTAAGTGACTTGCCTAGTTAAATAAAGGTCAAATAAAAGAAAATACAAAATAGCTGACAGAAGACTGATAGACTGTGATTCCACTGGGAATGTATTTTTAATGCTGCCATATGAGGTCCTTCTCCTTGGTTTTTACTGATTCATGAGTTTGTGTGCAGTTAGTTGGAATGTAAAAAATAAAACTGCCGAAAATCCGGTGTTTCTATGTCAAACGGTTTCGATCATTTTCACTCTTCTGTGCTGTTTATAAAGTGTAATAATGGGATGCAAACTCTAAATATAATACATTTCAACTCTATATCTGACATGGTACAGGTGTATTCTTTTTTTTAAGCCCATAGCCATGTGTGTGAGGTGTATGCCTTTGTTTCCAAGTAGATTTGTTTAAGACTATCAAGAAACACTCTGTGTGACCCTGATTTAGCCCGCTGCAGTAAAAGGTTAATGGGGCTTATTATTAAATCAGAGCGAGAGATAGATAGAGAGATACATACAGCCCACCTCTTGGCAGTAGTACTGTAGATTGTGTAATCAATCACAGCCCTCTACCACCACTATCAGACCATAGCAAAATTACAGCGTCTAAAAAGGGCAGAAACAAACCACAAGGAAGAAGAGACCAGTACATTACACAAGACCAATCAGACCTATAGATGGACTAAGAATAACATGGAAAACTACCAGAAAGCAACTGGCAATCAAAAAATTAAATCCCTCCTAGACAACTTTCTGGCCCACACATACCATTGACATATTGGCATCCGTATACAATTTGAAAAAAGACACCTAAAAACAATCCAAAAAAGACAAATGATGGAAAATGGTTTGATTATGACACAGATCTGTAAGAAAAAAACATAGGAATCTGTCCAACCATAAACATAGAGAAGCAGACAACCAGGATCTGCACCTTCAGTGT
This sequence comes from Oncorhynchus mykiss, assembly GCF_057628025.1. Classification (NCBI taxonomy): domain Eukaryota; kingdom Metazoa; phylum Chordata; class Actinopteri; order Salmoniformes; family Salmonidae; genus Oncorhynchus; species Oncorhynchus mykiss. The sequence continues at coordinate 17,389,867 of NC_143035.1, forward strand.
TGGAAAACCCTAAAAGAATCCAAACAGACTTTCAGACCCTAGGGAACCAGACCACCAGGATCTGCGCCTTCAGTATTGGACAACCCTAAAAGAATCCAAACAGACTCTCAGAACAAAGCAAGAACAACACATATGACACCAACTTAATGGCATTGAGGAATCCATTGGTTCAAACGACTTCTGGGAAAACTCCCTAAACAAACCACACTGAGAAGATGACCTATGGAACACTAAGTTTGAAGAACTATATAGGAATATTTTAATGCATTTAGAACAAAAATAAATATGAAAAACTGCTAATTCTTGAACCAGACAACCAGAACCTTTTGGATTCTCAAATAACATAAAAATGTCTATTGGAAAAAATACAGGCCCTGCAACCCAGAAAGGCCTGTGGTAGTGTCAGAATATTGAACGAAATTATAAAATACACAGGCCACAAATTTAGCACTGCCGTACACAAACTATTTAACAAAGTTTTAGTGTGGGCTATTTCCTGACATCTGGAACCAAGGACTAATAACACGCATTTTGTAAGAAATGTACACATTTTGACCCAAACAATTACCGTGGCATTTGTGTCAATAGCAACCTGAGGAAAATATTCTGTGTCATCATGAACAACAGATTACTGCACTTTTTCAGTTATCACAATGTCCTGAGAAAATGTTAACAGCTAGAATTATTAACAGCTGTGTGGATTTCCAAAAGCCTTTGATTCAATTTGGCATGAAGCCATTTTTCTCAAATTCATTGAAAGTGGTGTGGGTGGAAAACACATATGATGTCATCAAATCAATGTATACAAATAACAAATGTGCAGTCAAAATTGAAAATAAACATACACATTTATTTTCCCAAGGGCACGGAGTGAAACAAGGGCACAACCTGAGCTCAAGTCTATATAATCCATACATTAATGAATTGGCAAAGACACGAGAACAATTAACGAGAACAATTAATTAATAAAATGCCTCCTGGATGCAGATGACCTGGTGCTGCTGTCCCCCACAAAAGAGGTGTTACAGTAACAATTAGATCATCTGCAACAGTTCTGCCAGACCTGGGCCCTGACAGTTAATCTAAAATATACAACAATGACCACGTCAGGGAAACCAATATCCTTTTTTTTTACTGGTCTCTGCTCATATTGAACATACAGACACCTACACATACTGGGGACAAAAAATCAGCTCCACAGAGAACTTCAACCTGGCCGTGAATGAACTGAAAGACAAAGCAATCGGGGCTTTCTATGTCATTAAAATATCTATCAAATTAGACATACCAATTAGGATCTGTCTCAAAATATTCAAATCAATAATAGAAGCAATTGTACTATATGGCAGTGAAGTGTGGGGTTTGCTTACAAGAATTTGCCAAATGGGGCAAACATCCAATTGAAACCCTGCATTCAGAATTCTGTAAGAACATCCTCGGAATAAAGAGAAAAACTCCAAACAACACATGCAGAGCAGAATTAGACCAATTTCCTCTTCTGAATAATATCCACAAAAGTGCCACCAAATGTGTTTATAATTTAAAAACAAGTGACCCCCACTCCTACCATTACAAAGCCCTCAAATGCCAAGGTGTCCTGAGGCTCAGTTAACTAACCACTACCAACCCAACAAAGCCTCAAGAAAGTTCTCAGAATATCTGGCCCGGCCAAAGTACAAATACAAATATATAGCCTATTGGAAAGACCAGCAAAAATCTAAGTAAACTTCAATGTTATTTGGTTCTAAACAGACAATACATGGTGGCAGACTATCTGAACACTGTGACAGATAGAAAACTGAGGAAAACACCGACTAGGTACAGACTCGGTGTACACAGTCTGGCTATAGAGACCGGTCGTCACAGTCAAACCTGGCTGTCCATAGAGACCGGTCGTCACAGTCAAACCTGGCTGGCCATAGAGGACAGGCTGGCTATAGAGACCGGTGGGCATCTGGCTGCCCAGAGAGGAACCGGCTGTGCTCATTCTGCCCACATGAAGAGATAGAGAGAGAGTTGTATTTTCTCTCAAACTGTGGCAGATATTCTGACAAGAATATTCTTCACCAAAATTATAAAACAATACAAGGAATTTGACAACCTAAATGATGAAGAGAAACTTAAATTCATACGTAGTTGGTGATGAACCAAAATGCTGTGATTTGCAGTGGTGAAAAAAGTACCCAATTGTCATACTTGAGTAAAAGTAAAGATACATCAATAAACTCAAGTAAAAGTGAAAGTCACCCAGTAAAATCCTGCTTGAGTAAAAGTAAAAAGGTATTAGGTTTTAAATATAATTAAGTATCTAAAGTAAATGTAATAGCAAAAATATACTTAATTATCAAAAGTAAAAGTAAATAAATAAATACATTTAAATTCCTTTTATTAAGCAAACCAGACAGCATGATTTTTTTTTATTTTAATTTATGGATAGCCAGGGGCACACAGTCTATCCCTGTCTAGTCTAATCAGTCTAGCATAGTTGTGTATAGTCTAGTCAATCTAGTATATCACTGTCTAGTCTATCCCTGTCTAGTCTTGTCAGTCTAGTCTATCCCTGTCTAGTCTAGTCAGTCTAGTCTATCCATGTCTAGTCTAGTCAGTCTAGTCTATCCCTGTCAGGTTTAGTATATCTGTGTCTAGTCTAGTCAGTCTAGTTTATCCCTGTCTTGTTTAGTCTAGTCTATCCCTGTCTAGTCTAGTCAGTCTAGCATATTTGTGTATAGTCTAGTCAATCTAGTATATCCCTGTCTAGTCTAGTCAGTCTAGTATATCCCTGTCAGGTTTAGTATATCCGTGTCTAGTCTAGTCAGTCTAGTCTATCCCTGTCTAGTCTAGTCAGTCTAGTCTATCCATGTCTAGTCAGTCTAGTCGTTCCCTGTCAGGTTTAGTATATCCGTGTCTAGTCTAGTCAGTCTAGTCTATCCCTGTCTAGTCTAGTCAGTCTAATATATCGCTGTCTAGTCTAGTCAGCATAGTATATCCCTGGCTAGTCTAGTACATCCCTGTCTAGTCTAGTCAGTCTAGTCTATCCCTGTCTTGTCTAGTCTAGTCTATCCCTGTCTAGTCTAGTCAGTCTAGAATATTTGTGTATAGTCTAGCCAATCTAGTATATCACTGTCTAGTGTAGTCAGTCTAGTCTATCCCTGTCTAGTCTAGTCAGTCTAGTCTATCCCTGTCTAGTCTAGTCAGTCTAGTTTATCCCTGTCTAGTCTAGTCAGTCTAGTCTATCCATGTCTAGTCTAGTCAGTCTAGTTTATCCCTGTCAGGTTTAGTATATCCGTGTCTAGTCTAGTCAGTCTAGTATATGATATCCTGTTACGGCTGCTGTCCCTGTATAGGGATCAACATCAGCAGACATCAGCGGAAATTTCAGAGTGACAACTAATAGTACTCGATACAACTCAAACTTTCATTAAAACACACATGCAGGGTACTCAATTAAAGCTACACTCGTTGTGAATCTAGCCAACATGTCAGATTTTTAAAATGCTTTTTTAAAATCTGATAGCATGCAACCCCCGAAATACACAAAGGGGACGTAAACAAAATAATTAGCGTAGCCGGCGCTACACAAAACGCAGAAATAAAATATAAAACATTCATTACCTTTGACGAGCTTCTTTGTTGGCACTCCTATATGTCCCATAAACATCCATTTATGAAGCCCGTCTGATCCATGGAAAAGCACCGTTCCAAAACGCACCGTAATTTTTTTTAATTAAAAAAGTTACCTATAAACTTTGACAAAACACTTCAAACTACTTTTGTAATCCAACTTTAGGTATTAGTAAACGTTAATAATCGATCAAATTGATCACGGGGCGATCTGTATTCAATAGCAGCACATTTTAAAATCATGGTCCACATTCTCTCTTTCATAACTTCCTGTGGTGTGCTCGACGACAGGAAGTGCATATTCCTCATGTTACCAAGGATTAATTTAAAATCAATTGACAGTACTGGCGACATCGTGTGGAAGCTGTAAGCATTGTAAACAGGGCCCTATCTATTTGCCATAGACAAATACAGAGACTGGCGGAGGGATATTTTTGGGGTTTTTTTTGAGAACAGTTTTCCTTGGGATTTTTCCTGCTAAACACGTTCTGTTATAGTCACAGACATGATTTAACCAGTTTTATAAACTTCAGAGTGTTTTCTATCCACACATACTAATTATGCATATACTATATTCCTGGCATGAGTAGCAGGACGTTGAAATGTTGCGCGATTTTTAACAAAAAGCTGCAAAAATTCGCAGCCTCTTTAACAGTCTAGTACAACCATGTTTAGTCTTGTCAGTCTAGTATATCTATATCTAGTCTAGTCAGTCAGTCTAGTATATCCCTGTCTAGTCTAGTCAGTTTAGTCTAACCCGGTCTAGTCTAGTCTATTCCTGTCTAGTCTAGTATATCCCTGTCTAGTCTAGTACATCCCTGTCTAGTCTAGTCAGTCTAGTATATCCCTGTCTAGTCTAGTATAACCCTGTCTAGTCTAGTATATCCCTGTCTAGTCTAGTATATCCCTGTCTTGTCTAGTCAGTTTAGTATATCCCTGTCTAGTCTAGTATATCCCTGTCTAGTCTAGTCAGTTTAGTATATCCCTGTCTAGTCTAGTCAGTCTCCTCTATTCCATGTTTACTTTAACAATGGAAGTGTTTTACTTTCCATGTCAGTAATGTACACTAAACTTATTTCTACGGTGCATAGATGAAAATAGAGCCTTCTTCAGGTCAGACTTGGATTGAATACATTTAGGCTGTCCTAATATGTACACTGAAAATAATGTATATTGAATTGAATTGTGAGAGAGAGAGAGCTTGCATGCTGGGTATGCTGGTCATGATGTCAACATCATTGTGTTATTGAGGTTCAGAACATCGTACGGTGTATAATGACAACATTCTTGATAGCATATTAAAGCAATCACATAGAAATCCTAGAGCTGTTATGAGTGGAGACAGTACGTGTCAGAGGAGAGACTGACATGTACACACACACACACACACACACACACACACACACACACACACACACACACACACACACACACACACACACACGCACACACACACACACACACACACACACATGGCTGTCCCACGGTCTGTCTATTTGAGCTCCTTGATCCTTTAGGTGACAGGTTGCCTGATGGCACACAGCGGCACAATCCCAGAACCCTCTCTGTTCTACACTCTTTGAGGAGAAATGCTCAATATGTATTTTTTACATTTATTTATTTGTAATATTTTCTTCAATAGCTTGGGAAGGGAGCCCAAAGGCGAACCCAAACATGCTATGACATTAGTATGGGAGACACAAAGGGACAAACAGTGTGGCATGCAAAGGGGAGATTGACAGTGACAGGAGGAAGGGGAGTGGGGAGTCATTGTGTCCTGTCTAATACACAAGTGGAAAAATTTCAGTGCTGTTGTGCGACAAACGACGCTATCAGTGAGGGAACATTTCCGGGCGAGCCAATTTCTGCTGACAGTCTGTTGAAAGAGAGAGGGGTTATGACGCTCACTTCCCATATTAAGCATTAACACGAAGCAATCAGGACAGCTCCATTTTAAAGTCATTGGTAGTCTAGTGGCTAAACATGAGCATGCAGTGTATATACATGTAAAATGTGTGTATGTGCACATGTTTGTGTGTGTGTGCAGCGTGAGGCCGCCCCAATGATTATAACATACACGATCTCCTGGTAAAATTCAACATATTGGCATTAAACACCTCAAGAGGGAAGGATGCTGATGTTTTTTTTATATATCTTAAATTATGTCAGGAAAAACACTGGAGCAACCAGTCAGTGTATAATGCCATCTCTCCAACAATATTGACATAGGGAGCAGGCAAGAAAATGTCAGCCCCTATAACATATGAAATACTTAACGTAACCAATTTTCACCTGTCAATCAGAAAGGAAAATAATGACATATGGACCCAAAATCAATATGGCACAATTGAATTTTCAACTCCCAAAGATGTTTCGTTCTGCACTATAAAAGACTGTCAAATGTCACAGGGCCAAGAGCTGCCGGAGGATTCTGAAGATGTATTTTATTTCACCACGCTGAAGTCTATTAGCAACATGGTTACTTCTGATGCTAAAGGAAACGATTTGCTTAGGATTATTGGGTTTGGAGGTAAAACATTGCAACACAAGGCCATTTTGGCTCTAATCAACTGTTAGAGCCCAGTGCGACGAGCAAGGTTTGAATTGGGTTGCAGTAATTGTCATGAAATTGAATGTCTGCTTATGTTGGAAATTCTCCTCTACGGCCCATGGTTCACTGCTGTACAGGCATTGAACATGAATGTGAAACCTCAAATGGATTAAAATGCAATAGGAATGCACAATAATATAAGTACAATATTGTTTTGGTCGGGGATTACATCTTTACATCATAAAGACTTACATGTATGCTATTCTCCTGCATAGTAAAGGTGTACTGTAGTATGGACCATATGGAAAACAAATCAGAAAATTTGTATCTGTTGGAAAGTCTCTGTGTTCATTAGAATCTCTGCCTTGCAAGTGTATGTAGGTTGTGAGAAAATACAAGAAGGAAGAAACGTTTCTACTCCTCTACAGACAAGAAAATATATCATTCAGTTGACATAATCAATTCATATCTGATATATCAGACTTTCCAAACAGATAAAATGTTCCGAATTGTTTTCCATATGGTCCATACTACAGTCTGCCTTTACTATGCAGGAGAAGGACGTTAGTCTTCGTGTGCTGCCTCATTTAGAACACCATGCACTCTGCCTCACATAATCAATAGGTGATGGAGGGGTACAACAGAGGCATCCGGTACTGTCTGGAACATCAAATGGAGAGGGATGCTTTTGAAGAGTCGCTTTATCCTTCAGAGTTCTCGCAGAGACTGCATTGTGGTATAACTACACAGTATTGGTCACTTGTAAGGGACACAAAGTACAGTGAACAGTTTGTGATCATGTAAATTGAGGTAATGTAACGGTGAAATATTCACACCAACCCAGAGACAACACTTGTTTTTCAACCACTCCACAAATTTCTTGTTAACAAACTATAGTTTGTTAGTTTCTTGTTTCTTGTTATTTAACTAACTATAGTTTTGGCAATTACTTGTGCATGACACAAGTAATTTTTCCAACAATTGTTTACGGACAGATTATTTCACTTGTAATTCACTGTATCACAATTCCAGTAGGTCAGGAGGTTACATACACTAAGTTGACTGTGCATTTAAACCGCTTGGAAAATTACCAGAAATTATGTAATGGCTTTAGAAGCTTCTGATAGGCTAATTGACATCATTTGAGTCAATTGGAGGTGTACCTGTGGATGTATTTCAAGGCCTACCTTCAAACTCAGTGCCTCTTTGCTTGACATCATGGGAAAATCAAAAGAAATCAGCCAAGACTGCAGGAAAACAATTGTAGACAATTCTGGTTCATCCTTGGGAGCAATTTCCAAACACCTGAAGGTATCACGTTCATCTGTACAAACAATAGTACGCAAGTATAAACACCATGGGACCAGCCGTCATACCGCTCAGGAAGGATGTGCGTTCTGTCTCCTAGAGACGAACGTAATTTGTTGCGTGAAGTGCAAATTAATCCCAGAACAACAGCAAAGGACCTTGTGAAGATGCTGGAGGAAACAAGTACAAAATTATCTATATCCACAGTAAAACAAGTCCTACAGTGCCTTGCGAAAGTATTCGGCCCCCTTGAACTTTGCGACCTTTTGCCACATTTCATGCTTCAAACATAAAGATATAAAACTGTATTTTTTTGTGAAGAATCAACAACAAGTGGGACACAATCATGAAGTGGAACGACATTTATTGGATATTTCAAACTTTTTTAACAAATCAAAAACTGAAAAATTGGGCGTGCAAAATTATTCAGCCCCTTTACTTTCAGTGCAGCAAACTCTCTCCAGAAGTTCAGTGAGGATCTCTGAATGATCCAATGTTGACCTAAATGACTAATGATGATAAATCCAATCCACCTGTGTGTAATCAAGTCTCCGTATAAATGCACCTGCACTGTGATAGTCTCAGAGGTCCGTTAAAAGCGCAGAGAGCATCATGAAGAACAAGGAACACACCAGGCAGGTCCGAGATACTGTTGTGAAGAAGTTTAAAGCCGGATTTGGATACAAAAAGATTTCCCAAGCTTTAAACATCCCAAGGAGCACTGTGCAAGCGATAATATTGAAATGGAAGGAGTATCAGACCACTGCAAATCTACCAAGACCTGGCCGTCCCTCTAAACTTTCAGCTCATACAAGGAGAAGACTGATCAGAGATGCAGCCAAGAGGCCCATGATCACTCTGGATGAACTGCAGAGATCTACAGCTGAGGTGGGAGACTCTGTCCATAGGACAACAATCAGTCGTAAATTGCACAAATCTGGCCTTTAAGGAAGAGTGTCAAGAACAAAGCCATTTCTTAAAGATATCCATAAAAAGTGTTGTTTAAAGTTTGCCACAAGCCACCTGGGAGACACACCAAACATGTGGAAGAAGGTGCTCTGGTCAGATGAAACCAAAATTGAACTTTTTGGCAACAATGCAAAACGTTATGTTTGGCGTAAAAGCAACACAGCTCACACCATCCCCACTGTCAAACATGGTGGTGGCAGCATCATGGTTTGGGCCTGCTTTTCTTCAGCAGGGACAGGGAAGATGGTTCAAATTGATGGGAAGATGGATGGAGCCAAATACAGGACCATTCTGGAAGAAAACATGATGGAGTCTGCAAAAGACCTGAGACTGGGACGGAGATTTGTCTTCCAACAAGACAATGATCCAAAACATAAAGCAAAATCTACAATGGAATGGTTCAAAAATAAACATATCCAGGTGTTAGAATGGCCAAGTCAAAGTCCAGACCTGAATCCAATCGAGAATCTGTGGAAAGAACTGAAAACTGCTGTTCACAAATGCTCTCCATCCAACCTCACTGAGCTCGAGCTGTTTTGCAAGGAGGAATGGGAAAAAATGTCAGTCTCTCGATGTGCAAAACTGATAGAGACATACCCCAAGCGACTTACAGCTGTAATCGCAGCAAAAGGTGGCGCTACAAAGTATTAACTTAAGGGGGCTGAATAATTTTGCACGCCCAATTTTTCAGTTTTTGATTTGTTAAAAAAGTTTGAAATATCCAATAAATGTCGTTCCACTTCATGATTGTGTCCCACTTGTTGTTGATTCTTCACAAAAAAATACAGTTTTATATCTTTATGTTTGAAGCCTGAAATGTGGCAAAAGGTCGCAAAGTTCAAGGGGGCCGAATACTTTCGCAAGGCACTGTATATCGCTCTATCTATCATCTCTTACCATCCCCAGATGAGGCCAGTATGGTCTCGGTCCAGCCCAAAACAGCCCAGAGAAAGGGAAATGGGGTAGGGTCTCGGCCTGAAGCCAGGCTCCAAATGAATGTGTTTTTATGGACCAACAGCTGTGCTGGTAGTACTGATTACGGGTGACTGTTGATGGGCTGGGCAAATTTTTACGAAGTGAGGAATTCTGGTCCGTATTGCTGACGCTGAAAGGGAAAAGGAGAGACCATAGGAGTAAGCTATTGGAGTAGGCGATCTGGGGCTGCTGGAGATCGCCTGTAGATACCGGGGTGGCAGTTCACATCCGTATTCGCCACAGTCTGCTATTATGTGATATGAGGCCTGCAATAAAATGGTCTATTCAGAATGCAACTAGATATATTGTTAATGACCCATCCTTGAATTGATGTGTTTTCAGGCACAGAGGAGATGTCAGTGAGGTTTGTTAGACTTCCTTATATAGGGTAATTGATAAGTCAATAAAATGACACTCAGGCCACTAATATCGTAAACGTTACATATCTGCGCAGCTGTGCATTTGAAACCGGGGAAACGATCATTTTACGAGCGCCCTGGCGAGATGTAGCTACGTTCCCTTGCATGCTGAGAGTCCCTGGTCATCCAAACAGGTGGTCCAGAGTTGATATTGGAAAGGAGACAAAAGAAATGAGGGGCTTGGAAAAGCGGGCTTACATGCAACACTATCCTCCATTGAACAGATGATAATGCTCATTTTATGGGAGTCTTTCTGGATGCAAGCAGAACCATCCTTCATTTAAAAAGTATGAGAGTATGTTTCGCCGACTATAAATCAATCCCATCCGCTGTGCGCGCAGTGTAGTGTGGAGGGGGTGTTTGAGTGTATTGTCAGTGTCAGTTACACAATAGAGAGGTTGGCGTCTGGCTTGACTGGAGTTATGCAGAAGTTGTTGGTTGTTTTGCTGGTCCCTTCCTGTGAGTGTCAAAAGAAGTGCCATTAATCATAGTAGGGATCGATTCTAGCTTCCAAGAACCAACCTCCATTTTGGCTCAAATACAGTACAGTGTTTTTAATTAGAAAGAGAGTGAAGCAAGGATAGACATGGGTTCCAAAAACAGAAAGAAGTAATCTCTCATTGGACAGTTTCACTTTGCTATGCAAATTCTTGCTCATACTGGACTATCATTCTGATGAGTGATTTGAAACATTGTCATATTTCTTTGTTTTAGATGTATAATGTTGAGGTTGTTGCCACAGAATTATAGAGGGGGATAGGTAAACAGCTAGAAAATGACACTCAATTCCTTGTATCCCACAGCATGTTGAACCAATGGAAAGCTCCAGAGACAATGTTAGGATCTTTGTAACCAATGAGGTGCGTCTGACCTTTCTGAACTAGACATAAGGACAACACTTGGAAAAAGTTGGTCAAAACATGTCATAATAACAGATAAATGTAGTTTCAGTTATTTTGAGTTATTTGTATATGAGATCATAAGTGGGACACAGAAGGATTAGAAAGATAAGTTATGTCCAGAAAATATGCAAATTTCAGTCTGCCTGGTCTTGAGTTACAGAATATATCAACAGACAATATTTCCTATTGGCATCTGCGGTTGTTTTCAAGCCTAGGAGCAATTCTAAATATTATGACAGAAAAAAGGGGAGAAAGTGCAACGCAATGGGAACATGAAGATGTCTGCCACTGGTCACCTTGCATCTATCAGGTGTGCCGCCAACTATTGCTTCTGCTTCTGCTTCTAGTATCATCTGGTTTGAAAGAGCTTCCTCCGGGAGGAGGATGGTGAAAAGGGGGGGTGTGGGTGCAATGACGAAATGGAGGGGCATAACAAAAACGTACAGAGTCATTTGCATACATTGACAATTTTGGTCGAATATCATGTTTAAAAAATTAATAAATTATCTGACACAATATTTTCCAAACAAGTGTATATCATATTTTATATTTCATATTCAGGCTGCTGTGGCGTAACCACACAGACACATTTCTCCAGGATGCGTCAGTTGTCAAATGAGAAAAGAAACCGCCTCCTCCTCCTCCGTCTCTCCTCTGTTTGGATGGAGTAACTCACTTTGGTCTCTCGCAGTAGTAGACACTCTTGACAGAGGTAAAAAAAAACAGACTAACACATGTACCAAGCGAAAGACAGCTAGGGGGGAGGAAAAGTGTTTTGGTGTTCCCTCAGAGCAGGGAACATCATAGACTCATAGCACCACGCTTCTGTTTGAAGAGTGCTGGCCCTGCCTTGGTCCCCAGACGAAGACTGTCACAGTGCTCCAATTGAAACCAGATCCATCTCTCTCTCCCTCTCTCTCTTTCTCTCTCTCTCTCTCTCTCTCTGTCTCTCTCACTCTCCCTTTCTCTCCCTTTCTCTCGCCCTCTCTCTCTTTCCCTCACACCCAGTTCTGCTGTCACCGCACAATATCAAAACTAAATATTTGGGAAGGGTGATATCACTCTGCCAGGCCTCATTACCAAAGTCTGAAGCTCAAATGTACTTTCAAAGTCTCCAAATCCCATCTCATTTGAACTGCCAATATGCAGAGCCTTCCCCAACTGCCACAAACCATGCCAAAGCAATTTGTCTCTTTTATTGCTTTTGGAAGCCAATATGTTTTAATTAAGGAAATACGTAAGCACAAACAACACCGTAAATAATCCCTTTCCCACCCATGACAAAGGAATTGCTTCAGATCTTTCACTTGTCATGGGCATACATACTACATTAATTAAATCAATTCGGGACCTTGTTATTGAAACCGGGGAGACACAGATTGCTGGATTGTTTTGTCGTCTACCACCGTGCTTATTTCTCGACATGCTTGTTCGCCTCGATCGGGACAACAGGGGCCGTGGCGAATGTTAGGGAATGTTAGGGAACATTAGGGAATGTTAGCGAACGTTAGGGAATGTTAGCGCTGTAGCCGCTGTTGTCATAAACTCTGTACAGCAAACCACTAGAGTCCAAATAGAGTCAACGTGTGAAGAGAGCTAAAACATTGTTTATATATGTGCTGTGCAACATGGCTCACTCAATAAGATTGTTGTAGAGGTCAGGATAGACACTCCCAGAAAGATGCCCAGTAACCCATGTCCATTATCTTGGACCTAAAAGTTAATGTCTTGCTTAAGAAGATTTGACATATGGCTCAATGTAACAAAACAGTCAAAGCCATCTGAAATGTGGCAGCTAGTAGTAATACAGTGTCTCAAATTGGAGGTTTACTTCCCATGGCTACGATGATGTCAGATACCATGATGGGGTTTGTACTGTATCGCAGAAAGTTGCCAAAAAGTTACTAGAACCCCATAGATACAGACTCATCTAAAAGTAATGTATTTCACAGGCAGTAGATATAAGGTAAGTATAAACCAATAGAAAATCTCAATTGAATGAGACGGAATTTGAACTGTGAGCAGTGATTTCAATGTTTTAGGAAATAGGTTTGACATTATCTACTGAGATGAGGAGCAACGCTCAATCATATGAGGATAAATTGTTTGAAGCAGAAAATGAACATTAGAAAGACCTTCATATTGAATGATAAATATTGAAACAAGCCGGTGACCTTGCGATAGAATATGAATGAAGCCGAGCATTATGCAGCAGTGGTTGTGAAGATCCTGATCAAAAAAGAAATGTGACACATCAAAAGTAATTCAATCAAACATTGTGTACATCACTGACTATTCATTTATATTGTGAGATCATGTTGGTTGCAAAGCGATACCCTAAGGGCTGTGTTTAAACAGTTGGTGGTTGGTATGAGACTATGTTTATAAGGGGATGAAAATCCATTATATGGTTTCTATGAAAATATACTTGATTTCATTAGTTGCGGTTCACAATATGTAGTTATTTTAGGCACTGCAATCTGATGCGAAACAGGGCAAAAATGTCTTCCATGAACTTATATTTTAAACCAAATCCTTCCATACACAAACATGTTGATACTATTTGATGCAGATTAAGGCATGTTGTTTAAACGGTTCATTAATAGTGACTGCTCTCTGATCCCATAGAGTAAGCCTAGCTTTCATTGTATTTGTCCACGGATTACGTGGTGCCATCTATTCAAGGACAGTTTCACAAGTGTGGATGCCATGTCGTTCTAGTGATTATAGCAGACTCCATGGTTAATAGAGCATGTTCTAGTGATTATAGCAGACTCCATGGTTAATAGAGCATGTTCTAGTGATTATAGCGGACTCCATGGTTAATAGAGCATGTTCTAGTGATTATAGCAGACTCCATGGTTAATAGAGCATGTTCTAGTGATTATAGCAGACTCCATGGTTAAGAGAGCATGTTCTAGTGATTATAGCAGACTCCATGGTTAATAGAGCATGTTCTAGTGATTATAGCAGACTCCATGGTTAATAGAGCATGTTCTAGTGATTATAGCAGACTCCATGTTTAATAGAGCATGTTCTAGTGATTATAGCAGACTCCATGGTTAATAGAGCATGTTCTAGTGGTTATAGCAGACTCCATGGTTAATAGAGCATGTTCTAGTGATTATAGCAGACTCCATGGTTAATAGAGCATGTTCTAGTGATTATAGCAGACTCCATGGTTAAGAGAGCATGTTCTAGTGATTATAGCAGACTCCATGGTTAATAGAGCATGTTCTAGTGATTATAGCAGACTCCATGGTTAATAGAGCATGTTCTAGTGATTATAGCAGACTCCATGGTTAATAGAGCATGTTCTAGTGATTATAGCAGACTCCATGGTTAATAGAGCATGTTCTAGTGATTATAGCAGACTCCATGGTTAATAGAGCATGTTCTAGTGATTATAGCAGACTCCATGGTTAATAGAGCATGTTCTAGTGATTATAGCAGACTCCATGGTTAATAGAGCATGTTCTAGTGATTATAGCAGACTCCATGGTTAATAGAGCATGTTCTAGTGATTATAGCTCCATGATGATTGACAGCGAAGGACTGCACATTATACAATGGAGGTCACCAGAACTTATGTTCAATTTCATATTTGTTGATGTTTTGATTATTTATAAAATTGTTATATACACACACACACTACCACCTGCTCAGTCAAAGGGTTTTCTTTATTTTGACTATTTTCTACATTGTAGAATTGTAGAATAATAGCGAAGACATCAAAACAATGAACTAACACATAAGGAATCATGTAGTAACCAAAAAAGTGTTAAATGAATCTAAGTATATTTTATATTTGAGATTCCTCAAATAGCCACCCTTTGCCTTTATGACAGCTTTGCACACTCTTGGCATTCTCTCAACCAGCTTCACCTGGAGAGCTTTTCCAACAGTCTCGAAGGAGTTCCCGCATATGCTGAGCACTTGTTGTCTGCTTTTCCTTCACTCTGCGGTTCAACTCATCCCAAACCATCTCAATTGGGTTGAGGTCAGGTGATTGTGGAGGCCAGGTCATCTGATGCAGCACTCCATCACTCTCCTCCGTGGTCAAATAGCCCTTAAACAGCCTGGAGGTGTGTTGGGTCATTGTCCTGTTGAAAAGCAAATGACAGTCCTACTAAGCGTAAACCAGATGGATGGCGTATCACTGCAGAATGCTGTGGTAGCCATACTGGTTAAGTGTTCCTTGAATTCTAAATAAATCACAGACAGTGTCACCAGCGAAGCATCCCCACACCATAACACCTCCTCCTCCATGCCTTACGATGGTAAATACACATGCTGAGAACATCCGTTCAGAAACCACTACAGTGCGTCTCATAAAGTCATGGCCGTTGGAACAAAAAATCTCAAATTTGGACTCCAGAACAAAGGAAAAAATTCCCCCAGTCTAATGTCCATTGCTCATGTTTCTTGGCCTAAGCAAGTCTCTTCTTATTGTTGGTGTCCTTTAGTAGTGGTTTCTTTGCAGCAATTCAACAATGAAGGCCTGATTCACGCAGTATCTGAACAGTTGATGTCTGTTATTTGATCTCTGAAGTATTTATTTGGCCTGCAATTTCTGAGGCTGGTAACTCTAATGAACTTGTCCTCTGCAGCAGAGGTAACTCTGGGTCTTCCTTTTTTGTGGCGATCCTCATGAGAGCAGTTTCATCATAGCGCTTGATGGTTTTTGCGACTGCAAGAAACGTTCAAAGTTCTTGAAATATTCCGTATTGACTGACCTTCATGTCTTAAAGTAATGATGGACTGTCATTTCTCTTTGCTTAATTGAGCTGTTCTTGCCATAATATGGACTTGGTCTTTTACCAAATAGGGCAATCTTCTGTGTACCACCACTACCTTGTCACAACACAACTGATTGGCTCAAAAGCATTAAGAAGGAAAGATATTCCACAAATTAACTTTTCAGAAGGCACACCTGTTAATTGAAATACATTCCAGGTGACTACCTCATGAAGCTGTTTGAGAGAATGCCAAGAGTGTGCAAAGCTGTCATCAAGGCAAAGGGTGGATATGTAAAGAATCTCAAATATAACATATATTTTGATTTGTTCAACACTGTTTGGGTACTACATGATTCCATGTGTTATTTCATAGTTTTGATGTCTTCGCTATTATTATACAATGTAGATAATAGTAAAAAAAAAAAAAACACGAGTAGGTGTTCTAAAATGTTTGACCCGTAGTATATATATATATATATATATACATGTATATATGGATTGTTGAATTAACTTAGATATATTTAAGGGCTACGTAGCAACATGGTCTCGTTAGAATATATGGAGAAAAAAAATACAAAAAATATATATTTAACAATTGTATTCTGACATGTCAAACCCTGGCTTCTAAGATGTCTAGATATCTGTCAAGTTTGAAGCTGCTGTAAAAAAAAAAAAAAAAAAATGTATCTGTTATTTTACCAGGTAAGTTGACTGAGAACACATTCTCATTTACAGCAATGACCTGGGGAATAGTTACAGGGGAGAGGAGGGGGATGAATGAGCCAATTGTAATGCTTGCAAATACACTCCTTCGATCACTTGCAAGCATTCCTTAGTAAGCATCTTAAAAAACCAGCTCGGCCTCACCTGCCTGTGCAAGATTGTTATCCCCCACACAACTTGTGAATTTCAGTATAGATTCTGTCCATTAGTATACTTGCATGCAAGATGGATAAAAAAGGAGTTGGCCCAACCCAGTACAGTGAAATATTTACTGAACTACATTAAAGAGGGAATCTGCAATCTAAAGATGGGAACAGCTCCACTGGCCGCCCCACCATCGTTCTTTTTGTTGTTGAGCTAAGGAGCGTTGTGCCGCATGGTCAAAAATAATTGCTGTACATATTGTGCTCTTCTACTGCACGTGCGATGATGTCTGAGGGGAAAACTGTGTTTGTTATTTGCAGTAACTTCTTTGTTGTTGTAATTTCCCAAACGGACGTGGCTGTTTCACCATTAAGGATTCCAGCTTTAACCCTTAACGCTGATAGTCTTTTTGAAGACATCTTAACGGCTTCCAACTTATAGAACATGCATTTGCTGCAGTTTGTAGGACTGTCCAATGGACTTTAATGTTGAATCACCATGGAGGCTCTGTCTGCCTTTCTTCTGGGCCACATTCATTAGGGCACACCGTAGCAAAAGGTATTACAAAGTTAAACAAAAAGGACTGTTTCTTATTGGACAAGTTCATACAGTCCCTCCCTCTTTCAGCCCGGTGAGGTGCCTTATGAATATGACCCTGGTTATGAGTCAGTCCTACTCAATAGAGTTTCCATCTTTAGAAAATGTTTGTATTTCTCTCTCTCCTTTCTATGTGTCCTGCAAGTTGTTCCAAAGTGGGTGTTGGCTAACTAGCCTAGCGCTGTTTGCACCCAGCGAAGACAGTACTGCGTCGTCCCAGACCCCAAAGAGAATACATGTGTGTGTCCTCTTTGTTCTGAGACATCCACCATCCACCCGCATCTGGCAATAGTCAGGCCTTATGGACTGCTTTATGAAGACAAGTGTATTGTATGATCAGGTTTCTCAAGCCTCATTTATTAAATCAAGCAAAGCATCAATGCGGTTTTTCTAGGAGAGGAGAGGGAGGTGAGGGAAGGAGAGAGCCCCCCCTTTCCTGCTAGTGTCGGTGCTGCCACTGGGAGATACTAGTGCCTTTCATGCCTTCTGGGAGAGAGAGAAAAGGAGGGGTGGGGGGCTGTATGGGTTTGGAGGGCTGTAACTTCACCCTTCTGCCTCCCCTCTTGTGCTCTTCTCTTTTCCCAATGCGACCCCCTCCCTCTTTTACGTCCCCTTCCTTAACGTTCAGCTCTGAAGGAGAGAGCATCACCTTTTGCCAAGTCATTTTTCAGAATCAGAAGAAATTGTGATTTTTTTCATTCTAACATGAGGGGAACTCATGGGAAGGGGTGTTGCACCACACAGACGCATGTAGCACACACACAACCACACACACACACACACACACACACATACAGCGTACACATACACACAGCATACACACACATACAGCATACACCCATACATACAGCATACAGCATACACACACACACACACACACACAGGGTTGGGTGGCTTACTTTCTAAATGTAATCCTTCACAGGAACTACTTTTGGATTACCCAAACTCAGTAACGTAATCTGATTACTTTCAGTTACTTTTGTATTACTTTCTCCTTAAGAGGCATTAGAATAAGTTAAAAAGGGATCCATCCATCAAATGCATTTGGTGTGTCATCATAGTGGTCTCTGACTTGTGGTCAGACTCACTCAGCTGGAACAAACTTAAAATTGTGACTTTTTTCAATGCTGAATTGAATGTCATTGATAAAACAGAAAGGTGTCATAATGTTGTTCTTTTTTACCGCCAACATCCTTTCTATATAACAAAATTACAATGATCGTCTAGTTTTTCAAAAGTATCTGTAATCTGATTACAATATTTTAGCTGTTTTTTAGTAATCCAATTACATGTAATCAGTTACTCCCCAACCCTGCAAGCACACACACACCACCTGCCCCTCTTTGAAAATGAATTCTCTTCTCCAGGGAGGGCTTGAGCTGAATAGTCTATATACTGTATACACAGTTAAAACTGTTTACAGAGAAGTGGGTGGTTTAAGCATTCATCTTATTGCATGCCAGAATCTTATTCAAAAAGGAAAACTTTACCAATTCACAACAAAGCCTCTTTCGGCCCAAAGTAAAAATATGTTTAAAATAAAATCAAAGTTATGGAAGCTTCTGTAACAAAGTGACTTATGCTTGTTGAGCAGTGCAGCTTACCAAAATGATGCCTGTTTTGAGACGTTTTGAAAGTATATATTGTCTTGAATTATACCCTCATATATCATACCATTTTTGAGCAACAAGTAAAAAATTAATAAAAAATGCTGCCAATTCATTTCAGATTCTCTGAGAGCTAACAGCATGTAGCCTACACAAATTATCCATATGAAGTCACTGTAATTTTAATGGAGAGTTTGTTTTTTACCACGATTTAATGCTGAAATATCTGGGCTCCAGTGAGGACTCTGGTGGAGAGAGGCTGCAACGCAGTGGTGGCAGAGGAATACAGACACTATTCCGAGTTTATTCCTATTCCCATCAGGTACATTGACTGAGAATAAGTGTGAGAGTGAGGGCACGGGGTCACTGGTGACTAATTTTCTGAGCACTCACAGATTGTTTAAGTAATGGAGCACTTATTGCATTCGCTCCCCCATCACAGCAAACAAGCCCTGAAAAATCCATACAAATTCCCACGTGAGATAGACTTGGGAGGGGAAAGGAGCGGACCGGGCCCTGGGCCTATTCTTTCAAGTATAGCGAGTGGAACAGGCCTAATGTGCAATTTAAAATCAATATCTTAAAAAATGCTTTTCCTACCTGCAAAAGCATCATCTAAATATCAATAGGGCTTCAGAGAAAACTGGGAGGCGATAGAAGACGGATTCCGAGGTGCTTTGATCGAGGATTTGGCACTGTCTATCCCGAGGAATCGGGCCTCTCTTTGCTTTCTCTTTCAATTCCAATACGGCGCCACACTAGACGCATGAGGTTTAATGAAGTAGCGTTGTGTCTGTCAAGCTAGGTGTAGTCTTCAATCCTTTCATATTCTAAGTAAATCCCAAAGAAATGTGTTGAGGATACTAAGAGAGGGCTGGAAGGAGGTAGGGAGCTAGGGAGGTAGGTACGGAGCAGGGAGGGAGGGAAGGAGGTAGGGAGCAGGGAGGGAGGGAGGGAGGGAGGGTGGGAAGGAGGTAGGGAGCAGGGAGGGAGGGAAAGAGGTAGGGAGCAGGGAGGGGGGAGGGAGGTAGGGAAGGAGGTAGGAGGCAGGGAGGGAGGGAAGGAGGTATGAGGGAGGGAGGGAGGGAGCAGTGAGGGAGGGAAGGAGTTAGGGAGCAGGGAGGGAGGGAAGAAGTTAGGGAGCAGGGAGGGAGGGAAGGAGGTAGGGAGCAGGGAGGGAGGGAAGGAGTTAGGGAGCAGGGAGGGAGGGAGGGTGGGAAGGAGGTAGGAAGCAGGGAGGGAGGGAAGGAGGTAGGGAGCAGGGAGGTAGGGAGGGAGTGTGGGAAGGAGTTAGGGAGCAGGGAGGGAGGGAGGGAAGGAGGTAGGGAGCAGGGAGGGAGGGAAGGAGGTAGGGAGCAGGGAGGGAGGGAAGGAGGTAGGGAGCAGGGAGGGAGGGAGGTAGGTAGGGAGCAGGGATGGAGGGAAGGAGTTAGGGAGCAGGGAGGGAGGGAAGGAGGGAGGGTGGGAAGGAGGTAATGAGCAGGGAGGGAAGGAGGTAGGGAGCAGGGAGGGAGGTTAAGGAGGTAGGGAGCAGGGAGGGAGAGAAGGAGGTAGGGAGCAGGGAGGGAGGGAAGGAGGTAGGGAGCAGGGAGTGAGACAAGGAGGTAGGGAGCAGGGAGGGAGGGAAGGAAGAATGGAGGGAGATTAGGAGGTAGGGAGCAGGGAGTGAGGGAAGGAGGTAGGGGGCAGGGAGGGAGAGAAGGAGGTAGGGAGCACGGAGGGAGGGAGGGAGTTAGGGAGAAGGGAGGGAGGGAGGTAGGTAGGTAGATAGGCAGGTACGGAGCAGGGAGGGAGGGAAGGAGGTACGGACCAGGGAGGGAGGGAAGGAGGTAGGGAGCAGGGAGGGAGGGAAGGAGGTACGGGGCAGGGAGGGAGGGAAGGAGGTGGGGAGCAGGGAGGGAGGGAAGGGGGTACGGAGCAGGGAGGGAGGGAAGGATGTAGGGAGCAGGGAGTGAGGGAAGGAGGTAGGGAGAAGGGAGGGAGGGAGGGAGGGAGTTAGGAAGAAGGGAGGGAGGGAGGTAGGTAGGGAGCAGACAGGGAGGGAGGGAACAGGGAGGGAATGGGGGCATGTTTTTTTCTAAGCTAGTCACTTTGTCTATTTCAGCGTCTAGATTCTGTGTTTCATATCCAAATATATAGCATTCTTGGAAAGATGACCCCTGCTCCTTTTACATGTGTGCTTGGTTTTGACAATGGAAATAATATGTTAATGTTCACATACAGTATTTGTATAGTGTATATTTGCTACGTCCTTAGATACTTGATGAAAATGAGTGGTAGTAAGAATAGTACCTAAAAATAATTAATCAAGTGAGATAATTTACTTGTTTTATTCTACAGAATTGAGATTAGAATATGTGCAATTTGTTTGCTAATCCAGTGACCCTGAATATGTCCTTAATTACATAAGCCCATGCATGTATCAGGTGCTGTTTGCCACAGTGAATAGGCCTAAATTAATTTGGTGTGATTAAAATTCCACATCTCCTCCATTCTACCGGTCATCTTTGACGTTTCAAACCAAACCCTGCTCTTCCAATCAGAACAGAACAGAGGACATGATCTGTCAAAGAAAGATCACTTTAAACACACCTTTTCAGTCTAAATTATGATGCCGTCTTAGGAGAAAGAAATGAAGTGATGTGTTTCCTCTTGGTTATAATTTTTTTATTTTCCATTTCAAAGCCCAAAGTTGAGTCAGGCAGCATCGGAAAATGGTTTCTATTCCAAAAAGGTAATTAATGTCTCTATCTTTGCCATGGCTTGTGTTTGCTCATCTCTCTCCATCTGGATTCCATTACAAATGGGATTCTGACCGATAAGACGTCGTCAGGGAAAGAGGAGAAGGAAGAGGCTGGGAGAGAGGAGGAGGAAGAGGCTTGGAGAGAGGAGGAGGAAGAGGCTAGCAGAAAGGAGGAAGAGAGTGGGAGAGAGGAATAGGGAGAGGCTGGGAGAGAGGAGGAGAAAGAGGCTGGGAAAGAGGAGTAGAAAGAAGCTGGGAGAGAGGAGGAGAAAGAGGCTGGGAAAGAGGAGTAGAAAGAAGCTGGGAGAGAGGAGGAGAAAGAGGCTGGGAGAGAGGAGGAGGAAGAGGCTGGGAGAGAGGAGGAGGAAGAGGCTGGGTGAGAGGATGACGGAGAGGCTGGGGAAGCAGAGGAGGGAGAAACTGGGGGTGCTTAGGAGGGGAGGAGGAAGAGGAAGAGGCAGGCAGAAAGGAGGAGGAAGATGCTGGGAGAGAGGATCAGGGAGAGGCTGGGAGAGAGGAGCAGGGAGAGGCTGGGAGAGAGGAGGAGGAAGAGGCTGGGTGACAGGATGACGGAGAGGCTGGGAGAGGGGAGGAGAAAGAGGCTGGGAGAGAGGAGGAGGACGAGGCTGGGTGAGAGGAGGAGGAAGAGGCTGGGTGAGAGGATGACGGAGAGGCTGGGCGAGAGGAGGAGGAAGTGTCTGGGAGAGAGGAGGAGGAAGAGGCTGGGAGAGAGGAACAGGTAGAGGCTGGGAGAGAGGAACAGGGAGAGGCTGGGAGAGAGGAGCAGGGAGAGACTGTGAGAGAGGAACAGGTAGAGGCTGGGAGAGAGGAACAGGGAGAGACTGGGGTAGTGGAGGAGGAAGAGGCTGGGGGAGCGGAGGAGGAAGAGTCTGGGAGAGAGGAGGAGGGAGATGCTGGGAGAGATTAAGAAGGAGAGAGTCTGGAAGAGAAGGCAGGGAGAGGCTGGGAGAGAGGAGGAAGAGGCTGGAAGAGAGTGAGGGAGAGATTAAGAAGGAGAGAGTCTGGAAGAGAGGAGCAGGGAGAGGCTGGGAGAGAGGATGAGGGAGAGGCTTAGAGAGTGGAGCAGGGAGAGGCTGGGAGAGAGGATGAGGGAGAGGCTGGGAGAGAGAAGCAGGGAGAGGCTGGGAGAGAGGATGAGGGAGAGGCTGGGAGAGAGGAGCAGGGAGAGGCTGGGAGAGAGGATGAGGGAGAGGCTGGGAGAGGCAGGTAATTTTAGAACACACAATTGCACCATAGGGAGACGGAGACAGAAGACTGAACAAGTCCTATTGACAGTTTAGTCAGGTATTTGTTTGTTCTGGCACCTTATGTTAACTATTCTTTTCACTATTATGGAATCAGTCTCACTCCATTACTGGATTGTGGTCAACAAAAATAGCAACACAAATCATGAGAATATGAGACACAGTAATTAATTTCCTTTATATTCGTAAAATAATGTTTTTAACAAACTAGCTAACACAACAAATGCTACATAATGTGTTTCTCTTGAGGGTATTTTTCTATGAGGCTGCCATTGCTTCTTGCAGGGGCATCAAGGTTGAGAGTTATTCCCTCTGCAGAGGGCTAGACACATCAGACACAGACCCCTCTCATTAACAGATGACCTCGGCCAAGGTCAGGGGTCGCTGTAGTCTGACCTCTCAATGACCCCCACATGACCTCTGTCCATATTGGCTTGAGGCCAGGGACTGACCGACTGACCATTGCAGCCATGTCTGTGCCTGTAATGGAGTTTTCACTGGGCAGAAAACAGAGTGGATTGTCAATTGGGGGTTTTCAAGGACAATACAGTTTGTACAGGTTGAGATTGGCTGGTTATTAAGGTCTGCTATGTAGTCTGTATCTAGTTGTGTGTGTTCAATGAAAATGTCTATTTTTATTGTGGTTTCTTGTCTTGTAAATTGTATGGGGTTGACGAGAAATTGCCACACACATTTTGAATATGTGTTAGCTGAAAATCACTTATGCTCCCCAAATTAAATGAAAAAAAGTCATCCAGATTAGCTGTCGCTAACTGAAGTAGATAACAAAAGTTGTTTGTTTGAAGTGGTTGCAAAGTGCATCATGTATTGGCTATTATCCAGAGGAAACAGTCTGATGCATGTCGTTATGGAAACTGGCCAATTTGAAATACATAGAAGTAAGGTAGCAGTGTCTTAGTTGACTGTGGATAGTGGGATACATCATCTGTAAACATACAAGCATTCATCTCAAAAAGTATAAGTGGTCGACAGTTTACACATGCTCTGTCAACGTACTTTTGAAGCAAATTGTTATGGAACGCGTTATCGCAGGACATTTGTTCTTAGCGTGACAATGTTTGGCCTCGGGCCACCAACGTGTTTTATTTAATAAAGTGGGAATTTTGCACTGTTTTCCTTTCATTACTTTTAAGTTGAAAACAGAAACAGAAAGCCACTCGCTTTAAAGCATGAACTTTCCCGCCCAACAACTGTCAAATGCAATATGAGCATCTGGATTCAAAGAGAGCGGCTTTTTGCAGGATGTCAGTTTAATGCGACCATTTTTCAAGCTTCTTTCTCCATTTGCCTTTCTCTACGCTCAGCCGAGCGCCTTTAACTACTGACCAAATCAAATGTTATTGGTCACATACACATATTTAGCAGATGCCATTGCGGGTGTAGCGAAATGCTTATGTTCCAACAGCGCAGTAGTTTCTAACAATTCACAACAATACACACACATCTAAAAGAAAAAGAATGGAAATAATAAATATATAAATATTAAATTGAGCAATGTCGGAGTGGCATTGACTATTTGCATTGCCCCCCCCCCCCACCCCCACCCCTCTTTTACGCTGCTGCTACTCCCTGTCTATCATATACATGTATGCAAAATCACTTTAACCATACCTACATGTACATACTACCTCAATTAGCCCGACTAACCGGTGCCTGTATATAGCCTCCCTACTGTTATTATTTTCACTGTCTTTTTACTGTTGTTTTTATTTCTATACTTATCTATTGTTCACTTATTACCTATTTTTTGCTTAAAACTCACACTGTTGGTTAGGGCTTGTAAGTGAGCATTTCACTGTAAGGTCTGCACCTGTTGTATTCGGCGCACGTGACAAATTAACTTTGATTTAATTAAAGAACAGTAGTATAGAATACAGTATATACATATGAGATTAATAAAGCACTATGTAAACATTATTTTATAATTATTAAAGTGACTAGTGCTCCATTATTATTGTGGCCAGTGATTCCAAGTCTATGTATATAGGGCAGCAGCCTCTAAAGTGCAGGGTTGCATAACCGGGTGGAAGCCGGCTAGTGATGGCTATTTAACAGTCCGATGGCCTTGAGATAGAAGCTGTTTTTCAGTCTCTCGTTCCCAGCTTTGATGCACCTGTACTGACCTCGCCTTCTAGATGATAGCGGGGTGAACAAGGGTGGTTGACTTCCTTGATTATCTTTTTGGCCTTCCTGTGACATGGGGTGCTGTAGGTGGATCAAGACCTGGGTTTAAATATGGTTTGAAATCATTGAAATACTTTGAACATATGCTTTAGCCTGCCTTGAGTGCCAGGTGCGTGGGGTTTGCGCTTGTGAGACATTTCTATTGGTTCCATTGCAACAGGCAAGCTCAATCAAGCACAGCCAAAGTATTTAAAGTGATTTCAAAAAGTATTTAAACCCAGATCTTCCCTGGGTCTACTTCAGCTTTGGAGGCTGGAGATTTAGGCTGCAGAGGACTCTGAGCCAGGAGCCGTGGGGGAGTATTTCAGAGGCTGGGAGGAAAAAGTCAACAACAAAAAAGAGCATGAGAGTCACGAGGACCGAGAGGAAAGGAAGGGAGGAGGGTTCTTCATGCTCTCAGCCAGTCTTCAGGCACATGTATAAAAAAGACCACCATGCTCGGGGATGAGCCAATAGTCCGCTTTAGGGCGCTGTGCTCAGCGCTAGAGATTGCCATAAGCTTTGACAGATTCAAAGGGAAAGGCGACGTAACAAAACGCTTTAGCGGGGATGACTGTATGTCCGCTAACTGAGAAATTGAGTGTCCAAGCTTCAGTTCTGTGTCGAGAATCAGTTTCATAGAAACTGGTCTCAATCTCCATTGTGTTTCCATTTATGCAGTTAAATTTACTTTTGACACTTATGTATATTTAAAACCAAATACTCTCAGTAGTGTTTTACTGGGTGACTTTCACTTTTACTTTTCTATTAAGGTGTCTTTACTTTTACTCAAGTCTGGCAATTGGGTACATTTACCACCACTCTTCATCAGGATGATCTGTTTTCCAGATCGACTTAGAAATTTGATAAGAAGAGGGTAATTTCAGTGGTTATGTGTTCAAATTGACAATATAACATTTATATGACAAGGTCTTGTCAGCTCACAAAAGCTTATTTAGGTTTCTAAATCACTATAGAACATGTTTTGCCATGGAATGTATCCAGCCAAGTCCATTAACCAATAGACAGCACATCTCCCAGTGGAACTATGTAGAGTAGAGACAGTCAGGGTCACATGACGTAGAAGGGTCGACACGGGCCAACCGTCTCTTTACCCCGATGAAGAAATATCAACACTAGTCTCACGGTAGCCAAGGATTGAGAAATTGAGCTGTTTTCATCTGGGAGTCAGATTTGGTCCTCTTTTTTTGTCCTCTTTCTTCTTGCACTCAAAGGCCCTGGTCCCAAAGCAGATGTGCCTGGGAGGCACGGGCATCAGGCTGGGGGTGAAAGTCGGGGTGCGGGGGTGTGAGGGTTAAGTTTAGGGTCAGGGGTTGCTTTAAGGTCAGGGTTACGGTCAGGTTGAGGTCAGGGTAAGGTGAGGGTGTCCACTCCCCTTGGAGCGGTGTTTAAGTAGTCAGTCTTTAGCTCTGTGTTCAGTAGACCAGCTATCCGCCAATTAGTGGTCACTAGATTAGGTGAACTAGATCAGTCCTAGGTGTTCAAATACTTCAGAGGATAATAGACTCACCAATATATTAACATCCACCAACACACAGTCATTTTATCAAGGCTCTTCCGCATTTGGCAGGTTGTAGGGGTACAGGTTATAATACAGAGCATTTACAGTAACTGCTGAACATTTGATAGGGCATTGTTGTTTTAAGATTTAGGAGTACTTTGGCTCAGTATATTTTAAGGGAGAGTTGTTGTAGTTGGTAGGTATGGGGTCGCCAACAGAGACCGGTGGTCCCACAGCAGTGCTGAATTGCCAGGGACCCCAGTGATTTGCCAGCTTAGGGATGAGTTACATGCCCTCCGATATGATTTATTTCAAATGTCAACTAAAATATTATTTATGTTTCTATGGTATCTCGCGGCAGTTGTTCGTGATCCCGTCACCCTTGGCTGTCACCACCATTTCTGTGCTCGCCTGCTCTCTCAGGGCCGCGGCATTCTGGGAAACCAAACACCGTCCGGCGAGGGGGACAGGGATGAGTCTCGGTACATGTGCTTAACCTCCCTGTGTCATGCCGGGGGGCACAGACAGTGCGTCATATCAGACATATGCCGTCCCTCAAAACCAAAGTGATACTCCCTGAAGAAGAGGCAAAGACAGACTGGACTTGTGTTGTCAAACAATCTGTCTGTCCAATGGGCCGACAGCCATGGGAATAATAACATTCTCATGACTCTGTAGTAGTGTACTCAACGGCTCTTATGGCAACGCCAGATATATGTCTGCGCCTGACAAAACCACTTAGCGTTTCGCTGTATGACTTCATGATTGGTCGATCATGATTGGTTCATCTTGAGTCTTCGTTGTTGCACAATACTTTTGACTTGCAGTATTGAGCAGTTATTTTCTTCAACGTGTTTTTGAAATTCACATTCATGGCGGCTGTTGTGGGTAAGAAAACTTGTGATCAACGTGTGGATTGTGGTTTACTTGTGAATGTTGACTGTTGGAAAGGTAATGAAATTTGCCCAAGGCATCATTCAAAGATGCAAAGAAATGTGATATTCCACCTATTCGTTAACTCCTCTTCTCTATCTCTCCATTGTCTTAGAAAATCCAACCAGGGGCATTCTCACGGCTTTCCTGGGCTTAAGATCTCATAAAATGAGCTGTCACCTGCTTAGT
The DNA here is from genome assembly GCF_057628025.1 of Oncorhynchus mykiss. Lineage (NCBI taxonomy): Eukaryota > Metazoa > Chordata > Actinopteri > Salmoniformes > Salmonidae > Oncorhynchus > Oncorhynchus mykiss. The sequence continues at coordinate 17,417,258 of NC_143035.1, forward strand.
TATTGGGTCCTTACAAATAACCAGGATGCATAACTTGAGAAAGCACCAGTTCCTAAACCCTCTGTGGTACAGAGAAAAAAAGGCACTTTCAAATACATTATTATTAATATGCTGCATAAACTAGGTCTGGACTGCACAGCAGATCGGATTAGCCAAGAAATGTAATATCAAAACGATCTCTCTCTCTCTCTCTCTCTCTCTCTCTCTCTCTCTCTCTCTCTCTCTCTCTCTCTCTGTCTCTCTCTCTCTCTCTCTGTCTCTCTCTCTCTCTGCCATGTGTTGTCATTTAAAATGATATTTTCTGAAGTTAATGACAAACGCAGGGTAGGTATAAATGGCTCATCCAGGGTGCTAATTTTATTGGCTGAGCAGACCCCGTAAAAAGGTCATTAAGCCTGGTTTGTGTTTAACCCGCGAGCGTGAGGTGGAGGAAACAGTATTGATTAAATGACAGTTTAACAAGCAGCTGTTAAAAAAAATAGTGTCGAAGGAGGGGGGGGGGGGGGGCACTTGAAACGACCACTCGAGCTGACATTACGTTGAGGCGAAGGACTGGAGAGGAAGAAACCACGGCAAGGCCCTGCTTCCTTTGACGTGGTCATGATGGAAGTCACACACCCCTGCTCCTGACAAATTTATGTTAACAAGCAAATTAGCCACGGCGGAGAGAGGGGCCTGTGACCAATCAATAGACGGCAATAAAAACGTTGGTGCTGACCACACACTGTCTAGCGAATGTAAACTGCTAGGCGGGTCCATGTCCCCAAGGCCAGGCCAACAATAACCTACAACTGAGCGAGCCACAAAAGGTATCGACACAGAGTGCAGCCTCAATTTCCCCAGGCGGCAGGGGCCTGTCACATCAAACCGGCTATTAGTCACAAATTCTTGCTGCCATGGATCCATGCGTTCTCTAGGGGAACGTTGTCAACTTGAAAGTTGTGCCACTGGCAGAAAGGACATCTGTTTCCACTGTAGTGTGTGTTGAACAGAAGAGGGCTAGGGGTTGGGTTGTGAAAAAGAGCAATTGAGAAAGGATGATAAACGATGCTTGTTTAAGTATGTGTGGCTCTGGAGAAAGTGGTATTTTCTGTGTTTTGAAGGTTGTGTGTTCGCATTGAAATGTAGTTCTACTTTCTGACACATAAAGTACGACTACGCAAACAACATTGACTACACTAGCAAAAGTAATACAAACGTCAACAATGTCCAAAAGCAAATTTGGAAACCACAATTTTCCACAAAATACAGTTTGTAAAAGGTAGATGAAATGAATGAAAGGCAAAAAACACTTGTTTTGTCTGTAGGTGAACATAACATATAGATATTAAAATGAAAGCACCATTTCCATTAATAACCAAGCAAATACTATCACAAATAATAAGATGTTTCCACCAGCCCTCAGTCCCTACTTCCCACCTCCTTACGATATGTCCACACGTCTGTCCCTGTGGAGCACAGTGGGCGATCCGACATGGCTGTCAGTGCTGCAGTCTGTAGCCTTGTAGATTTCAATCAGCGTCTCACAGCAGGGTGCCAGGTTCCAGACCGGTTCTACTTCATTTCCCTTCACACTGAAACAGGTGTCCCTCGCTGGCCATCACTCACCACTACCTAAGTGATCCGTCCCCGTCCATTACGGCTCTATTAATTGCCCCCTGCGTTCCTCAGTCGCCTCCCGGTTAATGTTTAATGTGGCTCACTGGCTATACACGCTGGATCAATTAACAAAGACACAGAGCAGGTAACAAAGACACAGACACAATTACGCAGACAGGGGCAGACGGGAAGATAGTGGCCTGCTATTGGACAGTTGAACGGACATGTCCCATCACTCTTGTTGTGGAGTGGCAAACACAATGGAGTTGGGATAAATACATATCATTTTGTTAATTAAGTTGGACAGGAAAGTCGTTTTTAAGAGCTCATTAAGACAATCATTATTATTTGGGGTGGAGGGTAGTGGAGAGGTTAAACAGGACATCTGATGAATAGACTAACGCTATTAAAAAAAAGTAACTACACAGTCAAGTCAGCTGCCTAGCAATTCAATTGTCTGTCCAATCAAGAGACAAAGAAACTGTATAGGATTTTTCTAAAACCTTCTGTATTCATTGCAGAAAGAGTTATCATTTGCAATGGCCACATTTTGGGTTTGCCTTCATACTCCCACTACGTTTGATACCCAAAGGTCCAAAATAACCTCCATGAGGTCAAAGAGTGTCAACACTTTAGATGTAGTACAAACAAGTAAATACACTGTGTCAACACTTTAGATGTAGTACAAACAAGTAAATACACCGGGTCAACACTTTAGATGTAGTACAAACAAGTAAATACACCGTGTCAACACTTTAGATGTAGTACAAACAAGTAAATACACCGGGTCAACACTTTAGATGTAGTACAAACAAGTAAATACACTGTGTCAACACTTTAGATGTAGTACAAACAAGTAAATACACCGTGTCAACACTTTAGATGTAGTACAAACAAGTAAATACACCGTGTCAACACTTTAGATGTAGTACAAACAAGTAAATACACTGTGTCAACAAGGGGCCATGTGTTCTAAAACAATAGTTATCTTAGATTAAGACATGCACGTGTTAAGGAGAATTGTTTTAAAAGAAGATTTATGATTCTCTCGCATTTGCCTCTCAATCAGGGGCGGTATTGTCTGGGGACAAATCTGGAATACAGATGAGATGGTGCGATGGAGGCTCAAAAATATAGATCAATT